>NC_089765.1:40446909-40466909 GCF_040412425.1 Macrobrachium rosenbergii | reverse complement strand
GCATTAAAGAATAAGTAATTGCCAGCCAAATCACCGATATGGTTAATGAATGCTAAGTTACTGCTCACTGATACGGGATTAAAATCCCCTTCCCGGATGACTCATCTTCAGCCAAAAGAAGACGGGATTTTAAGTGAATAAGCAAAATGTTTATGAGGGAACTGTTAAGCAGCTAATGCATGAGATTAAATTGAAGGTATATCTACCTAAAATAAATGAAACTCTTAGAGCTGCATAAAAGAAATATATCTATCTATCTATCTATCTATCTATCTATCTATCTATCTATATATATATATATATATATATATATATATATATATATATATATATATATATATATATATATATATATATATATATATATATATATATATATATATATATATATATATAAATCCACGAGATCAGTTAAGTTACCATAATGGCATGCGAAGCATGTTTTGTTTCTGTATGAATGGCTTAAAATGCCGTGAGAAAATCTGGGAACCGAATTATCAGGATGAAATCAGAAACGGAAGAATAACAGCGGAAGTCTTCAAATGGAGAAGAATCTTCTATGAAAATCAATTTCTCATAATAATACACCTACGACATAATAGATACACAAGTTTTTTGTGCAGGTGGTGAGCAGGTACATGCATTATTTTTACAAGGGTTTTTGCAATGTATCTTCACTGACATTAAATAAAGGTGCTCACTTAATGATGGCGAACTGTCTCTAAGATTAATTAGATGGAGAAAAAGTTGTGTGAAATAATAATAATAATAATAATAATAATAATAATAATAATAATAATAATAATAATAATACCTGGCAATTTACCAATTATCAAAGCCAGCAAATAAGTACGTACAGAAAAACTCATATTCTTTGAGAGCAGTACTCAATTGGTTTACAATAATAGATCGAAATACCAGAGAGAGAGAGAGAGAGAGAGAGAGAGAGAGAGAGAGAGAGAGAGAGAGAGAGAGAGAGAGTATCGAACGCGTACCCGAAGGCTACCGTAAGAAGGACGAAACCATTAAGAGGAAAGGTGAAAGTGGAGAAGGCTTATCTAACGCTGATGACCATTACCGTCAAATCGTGGGCCGTCCCCAGAGTTTCCCTTAATGATTCGCATTTGTCCTTTTGTTAGGAAAAATGACAATAAGTTCTTGCCTCAGGAGCGGTCATTCAAAGCGATTCTTCGCAAGAGACTTTTATGGTAATTACGTAATCGTGATGGGAATTGCCTACAACGTGAAAAGCAGGGGAGGGACAAAGTGCCGAGTAAAGAAGTCGGTGAGGGGTGATTACAGCCACGATAAGATTCGTTTAAATGCTGTTTTTTCTTGTAATTATTATTATTATTATTATTATTATTATTTAGAAGATACATCCTATTAATATGAAACAAGCCTACAGGGTTCTCTGACTTGAAATCCAAGCTTCCAAAGAATATGGCGTTCATTTGCATTAAATTACAGAAGATAACAGGAAATACAGAAAGAATATAAATACATAAATACAAGGTGAATTGTTGTACAGCAGCCATACGTTGCTCTTTCGCTTAAACTTTTGATGTTCTAATGGTACAAGTCTGAAAGAACACAGGAATGCAAACAATAACACCATTATATTCCAGTTATTACTCATGATGATACAAATGGCGTGGCTCCTACAAAGCCATGCCCAGGGTAACGCGTCCTTTGACCATATTGTGAGTCACAAGACGAGAAAACAACGAAGCTTTGTCTTTGGCCCATCGCCTTCCACCCTCATTCTGTGGTCATTTTAACGCCGTTTGTTTGTTCGAGCTCATGAGAGAGCAACGTGATACCATCTCTCCCTATATCTCTCTCTCTCTCTCTCTCTCTCTCTCCTCGTCGACGTAATCGACCGCCTTGGGAAGAAAGCCATCAAAATAAAATCACCACCTCTCTCTCCTCTCTCCTCAAGTGGTTAGCGAACAAATATTTCGCTTTCCTTTCCCATTTTATCGGTTCTTATGATCTGTGCTTTTCTGAACCTGCTCCCGATTGGAGACTAACTATTCACAACATGAGCGGTTAATATTTCATCCTAACTTACTTCCAATTAAAAAGGTAAATAGAGAAAATCATTAATTTTCATACTTCTAGAGCTACACTTCAATGTCCCTCAGAATAAAGTTGACTGTCACTTTCCTATGCTAAAATACCCCCTAGAATAATTCATATTCATGGAAGTTGGTAGATAATTTGTATAATGAATGACAAACATGACATCTCAATCTCGATTAGTTGAAAAATTGAGAATAATTCTCGTTTGTTCTTTGACCTCTAAGTGTGACCTTGACCTCGACCTCTCACTGTAATTTAGCATGCATCAGTAGTGGGGCAATCATACCAACTATGAAGTCTGCTTCTTACAGTTCAAGTTTCTGTTTGACCTTCGGTTTCCCATCTGTTCTAAAATGTAACAACAAAACATATAGTGATATTAAGTGCTTTCAAGATGCTGAGTACTTGACATGTTACAGCTTCTCTCCTACTTAATAACACTTGTACTCACGACAAAAAATAAAAACTATAATTTTGAAGGTAGAGAAAAAGTATATATATCCTGGGCCATTTTGCATATCTCGCTCATATCAGAGCCGTAATCATATGCAGACGAAAGAGAGAGAGAGAGAGAGAGAGAGAGAGAGAGAGAGAGAGAGAGAGAGAGAGAGAGAGAGGAGAATGTTCCTAAGGGAACATTCTCCTCAGAATAGCAACTTTCTCTCTCTTTATCAAAAAAGTTCTTGTACCACTTTCAGAAAGAAAACAAGTAAAAAATGCGCCAAAGTTTCTTCGGTGCAATCGAGTTTTCTGTACATCGTATAATCAAGGCCATCGAAAACAGATGTCTTTCAGTGGTCTCGGTATAATGCTGTATGAGCCTCGGCCCATGAAACTTTAAACACGGCCCGGTGGTAGTCTGGCGTATATCGGTGCCACTCACGATTATGGCTAACTTTAACCTAAAGTAAAATTAAAACTACTGAGGCTAGAGGGCTGCAATTTGATGAGTTTGATGATTGGAGGTTGGATGATCAACACCCCAATTTGCAGCCCTCTAGCCTCTGCAGTTTTTAAGATCTGAGGGAGGACGGAAAAAGTGCAGACTGGTAAAAGTGCGGACAGAAACAAGTGCGGACGGACAGACAAAACCGGCACAATAGTTTTCTTTTTAGAAAACTAAAACCCATTTAAAAGTTGATATTCATTTCACTGGAATCTTACAGCATGGTTTTGTATCTGTTTTCATGTACGCGTGTGTTCTTATTCATCTGAGTCTGTATGGAGGTTTACTGTTAAAGGTCTGAGAATACCATGAAGGTTGCAGTAAAAAGCTTGTGAATACAAGAAATTATTAAAAATCATCATTAAATACACTATATTAAAAAAATCTTGACAGTATTGTAGATTGTGAACAAAATATTTGTAAAACTCCCACTTCGTAAAGGATAAAAGAAACGTAGTATACCGGTAATAATTCAAAGCAAACTTCAACAATATCTGACGCCACGCCCATAACTAAGGCGTGAATTCAGACTTAATTCTGACATGTCATCGGATGAGTTCACGTGTTGTTTGTGATAAGCCATGTTACTTTACTTCTTTTTTAATTTATGTTGGGACGCAACACTGGCAGATGGTAATATCATGCGCGTATTTAGTAGACCGTACAGAACCGTTTTCAAAAGCGCAAATAAAATCGAATCCAATAAATGAAAACTTGCTAAGACGATGGATATATAATTCTTGATGTACAACGACACTATACTGGTACAGTGCGTTTATGCTTTAATATATTACGATCTTTTCCCGTATACCTTTTAGCAATCACAAACATGTTGACTATCTTCTCTGATCACTAACTATTATCTCACTTCTCCTTTCTCTTTCATTGTTCCTTTTGCTTTCTCATTCGTAGCCAAGAACTACAGGTCTCTTAGCTGTGTGATTGCTCATGAAGGGAAGCTGGATATTACACACAAAAAGAAGAATGTCATAACATTCTGGAAATAACGAAATTTCCTTCGGGATTATTTCCAAGGAAAAGAAGTGGGAGATAAAAATCTGACTAACACGCAGACTGTCTCACGTGAATTGTGCCTTCCCAAAGTATAGAAACGAGCGTGTGTGTGTGTGTGTGAATACAAACAAGCACATTTTAAGCACCAATTCCCTTAGTTATTTTATTATACAAAAATTGGAATTATCTATGCAAATTATTGACAGATGTAATCTTCAGCGAGCAGGATCCATAAAACATGCTATAAGAGACTAACATACCCCGATTAAAGAAGAATAGATATTACCAAGGGGCATAAAGAAATCACAATCTAAGCACCAGTTTCATCAATCTCAGATTTCCTTCCATTGAGGTTTATTACACCTGAAACTATGCTCGTTTTTTCCTCCTGTCCGGGGCGAAGGAGAGGGAAATTTCTTAAAATTTATATATAGATAAAATCTACGAAGGAAAAGGAAACATATATAATATATATATATATATATATATATATATATATATATATATATATATATATATATATATATATATATATATATATAATTATATTTACAAACCAGGTACAGATCCTCCTCTCTCTCTCTCTCTCTCTCTCTCTCTCTCTCTCTCTCTCTCTCTCTCTCTCTCTCTCTCTCTCTCCCCAGACAGGAGGCAAATAAACGAACAGGTATTCCAGTGCAATAAGCTTCACTGCGAGGAAAGTCTCCATCTGGGAAGTTGGACATCGCAACTCATATTCCTAATTCCATAACACTCCCCACCCTTCCTATCTCCCCTTTCCTCCCTCCCGCCCACCTCCTTTTTTTTTTTTTTTTTTTAAGAAGCTGAAGTGATGCTAGAATTCTCTTTGAGATGCGAATGTCTTTTACGAAGATTAAATTTTTTGCGAGCGAATCTTCGTCATATATATCTCGCATGGAAGCTGCATTACTTAAGGCCGTTTTGAGCCCGTGACAGAGGCTGAAAAGGCTCAACAGAAAACGGTTGGGGGAGAATAAGTGAAATCTGATTCTGAAGAAAGCGATTGACTCGTGTCTCTTGAGGGATTATTGAAGTAATTAGCTAGAACGTATGATGTCATTCACTCTTAATGTGGGAAAGTGTTGGCCTACCCGGTTATCTTAGCTTAGGAAAATAACGATTAAAATAATGTCTGTAAAATGAGGTAAGTAAGTAACCTTAGGGAGGATATTAATCGAGATGGAAGGTCCAGACGTTATTAGCTGCACTTAGTTTCATTTGATCCTAACAAACAGGGAAACGAAAAGGAGAACGTTTTATAATAATATAAAAAAACGTTGTATTTAATATATACATACAAACTGATTTTGCTAACCTAGCTAGGATTCAGAGCCATCATATAACAAATCTATTCCCTCTGGAACATATCTCAAGTTTCAAACATGGCAATGCCAAATTTGTTTCTCTGTGGAGTAGAACCACAATTTCTAGGTTTGCACAGAGAGAGAGAGAGAATCAAATCTATGAAGGAAAGGATCACAAACTCTGAATACCTTACCTCGGCTTTCACCCGGGTGAACTGAAGATTACCTAGCCGAGGACCCGTTTTTAATTATGATAAGAGGATTTGCATTTTGACGGGGTACTGTCCACTCACTCATAATATTATTCTTCTTCTTTCTCTCCCTTTCCTACTCAGACCAGCAACAGTCAGTTCAACAAGTGTACCTCTGTTGACCAAAGCCTTGGTCAACAAAGGTACACTGGATTTCTAAGGAATCGAACCCAAGCCATTCCTTTTCTCGACAGATTCGGTATTTGAACACAAGTTCCTCAGTTGTGCGACGAGTGGTAACACACGCACACACACACACACACACACACACACAGACAGAGAGATTTTATCACGATTCTTATTATTTCAAAACATTCCTATGTAAAAATATATTTGAATGAAAACTGTGTCGAATAAAGATACTAACACTCAGAAAAAGTCTTTTCTACATGGAAAGCAGAATAAACATGTAACACTTTCCAACACTTTTCAAGGAATTTTTGCGAGCGCTGTTGCATTCGCTGAGCTCCGAATTCTTCCGCCAAAGAATTACGAAGAGTATTCAAGGGGGGAGAAAACGAAGAAAAAGAAAATGGTGTTTCTGAACCTCAGATATACTCCAAGGACCTTTAAGAGGCCTCCCTAAAAGGGTTCATACCCAGCAACTGTTTGTTCTGAAGTTTCCATTCCTGGCGAGTCAAATATTTTCACATATTTTCCTGTTTGTTGTAAAACAAAAGTAACTTCTTTGTATATGATTTACTTGTATTCGCGGATATGAGAAACGTCGGAAGAATGATTATTGACATCAAAGCTACACAAAATCATATAAATCAGAAATAGATATTTATTAGATCTGATCTGATTTAAATTACGTAACACAGACCTCATTAGCATCAAGTTGGGCTACCTACACATACTGTGCTATTCACCTTCATCTTATTTACACCCTTGCATTTCGTTAATATTTAGGTTCCTCTTTCACTTAATACGTCCAGCACTTTCTACGTCACCCTCTCCTACCTTCCTGCTAACACTTCTGGAATATACTCTTCACCAAACGACTGACCCCCATTCTTTCAAAATGGCTGAACTATCTCAGAACTCCAGTGCATTTTTTCACCTACGCGAACCCTTTTATCACATCTATTTATCTCCGCATTTCTTAACCCGTCAGCTAGTCTTACACCACTATACTTTGCGAGAATTTAATTTCTACAGCCTCAACCTTTTGTCTTTCAATCACATTCAACATTCACATTTCAGTTAATATGGCCAGTTGGCTCAATGATTCATTTTGTTGTTGCAGATTAAGTTGTCCTTATGCCAGCATGTGTCCTTGCTCCTGGAGTAGCTCGAGGAAAACTTGCATTTATTCCTATTATGGTTTCCGTAGACAGTCCTCTTGTGAACACTTTCACGAAAAAATGTCCTTAGTTTCTGCAGTCTCTCTCCACTGTCCCCAATCAGGACCCATCATTTAAACATGAACTATTCCCCGATCCATGCACGACTCATTTTCTTATCCCACAACTTTGAGCCCTCATCAATAGTTCAACCATAACGATATTAAATAGCCATGGAGATACATTTTTTGTCTCAGACCCACTTCTGCGATAAACCAGTCATCCTCCCATCTACAGAGTGTGACACCAATTTCGCTTCCATCATAGAATATCTTAAGCATTTTCTGTTTTAACACCGCTATCATTCCACCTGGCCAGCGCTCTCTCAGCTTCCCTCTCGTTCAGGATCATTTGTTTAAAGGTGTTTGTACGAAAATGGGTGTCAACATGTTGACATATGTACAAATTCGGTCACTTTGTGTACAACAGAAATATGGCAAGAAACTACCATGCATGTCAATGACGTTAAGGAATTTAAAAGTTAATAAAAAAAAATTGAATACGGCACCGCAAATAAAAGGAACAATAAAATAAATGCACATTTTCCAATTGTGCGCGTTCCCTGATCACAGCTCTCACAGCCTAATTGCGTTCTGATACTTTCATGGAGTACCAGCATGGTTTGGGAAGGAGTAATTAGTCAATCAACTCATTTTATTTACTTCAATTTCACTCTTCTGTACCTCTGTCAGCTTTATTGATTTCGATAACCCCTGAGTGTAGAGATACTTTTAACTTTATTCCTCTCTCTCTCTCTCTCTCTCTCTCTCTCTCTCTCTCTCTCTCTCTCTCTCCAGCGTCAATGACCATAGCGGTTTTGACGCCAGTGTATATAAATCAATCATCTCTCATACACACACACACACCAACACTGCTTCTATGTACTCCACTTATGGAGGAATGTCTTTTTTTATTTCTTCCTTCTCCACCATTTGCCATTCTGGCCTGACAACGGAGTTTTGGTGTTAAATGGCAACAGCGTTCCCCGATCCCTTAAAAAAAAAGTTGATCCCGCCCTGAATACCGTCTCACTTCTAAACGGTTTTTAACGTTCAGGCCTACGAACACTCAAGGTTTCAGTTACTAATCTATATCAAGGCTGCTTTGCCTCTAAAGAGCCTTACAAACCTTTAGGATGTATTCCATCGTTTTGGTTACTGTTTGAAACAGCCAAGGAAACGTTCTTAAGAATATCTGGCATATACACGCACACATGAATAAATACTGGCAAAAGTGTATTTGTTCAAGGTGCTCGTGGGTGTAACGGCACACACACACAAATACATCCCTAGCAGAATCCCGCAAGCGACGAGCCACACTAAATATTGATAATGAAAACACACAAGTAAGCGCACGGTCTTGAACGTCGTCTAAGAGAAAGACAAATACAACGACTCACGAAAACCAATAAAATGAGACTGAAAATACATGTATTTTGAGAGAGAGAGAGAGAGAGAGAGAGAGAGAGAGAGAGAGAGAGAGAGAGAGAGAGAGAGAGAGAGGAACGATACAAAGAAGAGGTCCCGTAATACGAGAGGCTGTAAATCTGAAGAGGTGAAGTTCTTCCCTCTCGAAGGAAAATAAATCCATAAACCCGTAGTGGCAGGATCTACAACCTAATCCCTGGTCCCGGGTCTCAAGTGACACGCACACACCAACAATAAAACGATGGTGACAGAGAGAGAGAGAGAGAGAGAGAGAGAGAGAGAGAGAGAGAGAGAGAGAGAGAGAAGGAAGGAAGGGATGAGGGTCGCGTTAGGAATGAAGAATTCCTTACTGCAAGAAATTATTAAATTATATAATTATCACTGATACATGATCATTACTACCTTTTACTTTTACGGGAATTATTACACAGGCGGGAAGTTCTGTGCTCTATGATTGGTCTGGTAAGCCATTATATCAAATCGGGAATTATTTCTACCCTGTATTTATCTTACTCTTTTTTTTTAATAACGGCACAGTATTTATACATCCAATGCAAAATATTACATAATAATTTTCCTTTTGTTGGATGATACCGCCACTTTACTCTTGACCGACCACTTAATATAAGGTTTAATAAATACATAAATTTTTTATTAATGCAAATATGATGGCGAGAAGTTTTCAGTTTATAACAAAGTAAATGTATTTACTCTTAAGACAAGTGAGAAGGAGGATGATTTCTTAAGCACCCTCATATTCACACACTGATAAGGGTGGATAGCCCGAGCTTTCTTTTTGAATGTTTCTTTTGTGCGCGATTTAAACAGGCAGGTCTCTTGAAAGTCAATACTATTGTAACTACACATAAAAATATGCAACAGATATTCAAGTAAAATAAAAAAAAAAGCTGATAAAACAGGGGTTAATCTGTACTTTATTATAATAATAATAATAATAATAATAATAATGTGAGTAATAAAAATCCACAATTATATAGTAAATATATTACTATGTAAAAAATCAAAGACTTTCGAACACCTGAACGGTGTTCCTCATCAGTGTTAACGTTAATAATAATAATAATAATAATAATAATAATAACAATAATAATAATAATAATAATAATAATAATAATAATAATAATTATTATTATTATTATTATTATTATTATTATTATTATTATTATTATATTATTATTATTATTCAGAAGATAAGCCCCTGTACCTTAAAATTCAAGCTTCTAAAGAAAATAGTGTTCATCTGAAAGAAGCACAAAAAAAAGGAAAATACAAAGCAAAAGATTAGTTATTAGAAAAGAAAGGAAAGATAAATGAATAAATTAATAAAGAAACAAATAAAAATATAAACAAATGAGTAAAATGCGAGGTGGATTGTTTCAATGTAGTAATGCATTGCATCTTCCCTTGAACTTGTGAGGTTCTAATTGCACAACATCCGCAGGGAGACTGTCCCACAGTCCAACGGTGTGAGGAATACAACGCCTCACGAACATGAAGAGACAATAAATCCGCTTGATCGGACGATGCATAAACAATAAAACGCTATCTTACGAAAAGCATAACTTTTAACAAATTACCGGTACAGGAGGCAAACTTGGTTCTGCCGGCTATGATGAACCGGGCCCAATGCTCGTGAGACTTTTATTGGGAAATAAATCCATATTCTGCGGAAAGCGGTTTGGAGTTTAGGAGGGGTTAGGAGAAGACTTCAAGCGTAACGAAACACACTGAACTAATAATTCGCTATAATTCATATATATATATATATATATATATATATATATATATAAATACATATATATATTTATATATATAATTAAATAAATATATGCATATACATATTTATGTATGTCTGTATACACACACACATGTATATATATATATATATATATATATATATATATATATATATATATATATATAGTATAGTATATATATATACTGTACATATACATACATACAATCACACGCACGAACACACATACATATATACATATATATATATATATATATATATATATATATATATATATATATATATATATATTATATATATAGATAGATAAATAGATAGATAGATAAATAAATAAATATATGGACACTTTTGGATAGGTATCCTGGAAAATCCATTATCTGTCCTGACCAAAGAAGAGAAGTATCACCCGGTAGTAAGTCGACTGTGCTGGGTGGCAAACCGGGTTGATAAGAGCATTGGGTTAGCTACATCCTAGATGACTTACTGACAATGGAAAGGTTAACATCTTTTGGGGACAATTTCTCTGAGGAAATAAAGTATATATATATATATATATATATATATATATATATATATATATATATATATATATATATATATATATATATATATATATATATATATGCCACTTTTTATAGAATGCTAGTAATAAAAACAAGTTATATAAGAAAAAGAATTTCCCCTAAGGGCATCGTTTACAATTTTAAGATCAAAGCATGTCGACCAATGCACAAACTTGGCTAAATGCACTATAATAATAATAATAATAATAATAATAATAATAATAATAATAATAATAATAATAATAATAATAATAATAATAATAATAATGACATTATCTCTATCCCCCATTCCAACTGTAAAAGTGATGGTAACAATAATATCACCTCTAGCCTAAAACGCATCAAAGCAATCAACTGATAATCTTGCAGCTCTTCACTAATTTATCAATGGGACTCTAATTTGTAGATAACAGGGTTCATATGTACACTTTTTTTGGAACACGTCTTTGTCAAAGCAGAATCAATTATATTCCTGCTAATATAATCATTACAAAATAATGTTTGTGTTACGTTTGTCCAATTAACAGGGTGATCAGAATTACTGAGATGGATACAATGAGCACTAGGGGACTTTGTTGTTCTAATAGAGTGTTGATGTTGCTTTAATCTAATAGACAATTCTTTCCTAGTTTGTCCAATATATTTCTTTTCACAATCCCTATATGGAATGGCACAGAGACAGCCTATGGATTAGATGGGAAATATTTTCACAAGCACACAATTAACAGTATTTGAGCTTTTAGAAAGTAGATTGACATCAGAATTATTCTCCAATTTAGGTAATTAATGAAAATTCTTGTGGCAAGATCAACCCAAAACAATGATGTAAAAAGGCCTCCACAACACTGTTTAAAAAGTTTCCTCGGAATTTTTTAAATCTCTGTCAACAAAATTCCTTGGATACAAAATTTTTTCACCAATTGCAAGGATCTTATTTATCTCTTCTTCTAACTACTCAGGACGGCAAATTCTTAATACTCTCAAAAACATCAAGGGATAAACTGATAATCGACATGTACTTTGATGATTTGAAAAATAATTGATATAGCACTTGACACTTGTATTTTTTATATATGTACATTAACTTTGAAACTGTGGTTTTGCCTGATTTTGTATATAGTTCACTTTTGATTAGTGTGGTTCTTTATGACCTTGACCTCAAATTTCTTAATTTTTCATTCAATTCATTTGCTTGAACATTTTAACATATGATGACCTTATCGTTCCATAATTAGGTCATGTTATTGAACATTCTAAGTTTGCACAAACATGATGACCTCTGCGTTTGAGTGTATACACAGATTCATCAAGGTAACAACATTTTATGCAAGCTAAAATTTCATGACCGTGACCTTCCGTTTGACTTTGACCTCACATTTCTTAATTTCCCATTTACCTCATTTCCTTGAACACCGCGAAGGATAATTTCGAGCCCTTCGAGCACAGCATATCTTGGAAAAGAAAGTTTGACTAACTGCCAAATCAGTGATCTCGATCTTCACTTTGATTATGGTCTTACATTTTTTATTTTGTCTTCTAGCTGCCTCTTCGTTTCACTTTGAATTTAGCCAAGTTGTAAAGAAACTATACAAACATCTCCTACAGGCTACCTGTTTTTTGTTGGGAAATACCTGTTAGCCACGACGGGACACATAATATGTCCTGCAGGCTTTATTTTTTTAGGGGGGGTTTAATAGGTGAGCGGGGAAATTTCAAAGATACTTCTAGAAGAAAACAGAGATTCCCTTTCGATCCCACATATGGGCGAGGACAAACATAATATTATAAGCAAAGGAATAACTGGAAAGCAACTAGACAAACACTTTCATAGGAATGTAACTTAATGACATTATTCGTTTATCCATACCTGTTACATTGTTTAGCTGGAATATGCATTGCGAGGGAGTACTGATATAGCTTCCAGTTATGACACAGAAACACGAACACGTCTGCAGTTCATACCTGAAAGAAAAAAAGGAAAGCGTTAATGAAAATAGTGATATGAGACAGATGAGAATAAATCAACTAATGCATGTATTGCATTAATGAGATTATGCTACTGAGCAGAGACAAAACTTGCCCATGCCTGTTCTCACAGTATAAATAAAGCAAAAGCAAAATAGCAATAAACAAAATATCCACGTTTTCAATGATTGTGTTTCTACTAATGATTTTGACATACAGAAGAAATATCAAATATTGCTAGTATTCCAAGACTAGCTGAAATCCTAGGTGGTAAAGCAGGATGATACATGGCCAACACCCCAATAAGGAAAGCAGGCCATGACAGAAAATTAAATGAAAAATAACGAATAAAAGCGTGAAAGAGAAATAATAAAATACAATACAATACAATATATATATATATATATATATATATATATATATATATATATATATACACTGTATGTATATATATACTGTATATATATACACATATATGTAAATGAAAACGAAAAAACAAAATAAAGTTCATAAGCAAAAAATTACACTATGAAGTGAAATTCATGTTAGCATGTTCAAGAAAAAAAAATTTTTTTTCCACTAAGTCTGAACTTCCGAAGTCACAACGATATTACTACGAGATTAGAAAGCGCATTCCAAAATTTGGTCATAACAGTACTGAACATTAAAAAGTCTCTGGCGCTGAACCTTACAGAAGAAAAGGAAAGACTGCTAGAATTAACTGCATATCTAGAACTAAGTGGTGGTTGCTCTAGATTAGGAAAATATGCTTACAAGGATGATCAGAATTATGAAATATGTTATACCGTTTGCGCAATCTTTGTCATCAGACAAAGAGAAGTGTGGGTTAACAGTGGACACCTAATCATACTTAAACGTTCGCCTAACCTTAACTGAAACAGCAATTCTGCACTGAGAGAAAATAATTCGTTTTGGCCTAGCAACTTCATGCGGTCATGGGCGGCAATGAGGTCACAGACGTCATCGGAGTAAGTTAGAAAAAAAATGAGGGGATTTTGCATCAAATCTTATTTTAAAGAATATCGTAATGCACGTATAGAGAACGAATAAAAAACAAGAAAGCATATCGACAATCATTATTCCTTTCTAATTTGTGTAAAAACTTATATGTGCGGACCTATACATAAGCATGCAAAAAGTTGAGAGAGAGAGAGAGAGAGAGAGAGAGAGAGAGAGAGAGAGAGAGAGAGAGAGAGAGAGAGAGAGAGAGAGAGAGAGATGCAAGTTACAAGCTTAAAACTTCACATTAAACTAACCACCAATAAGAACCATAATATTCTAAGAATATATATATATATATATATATATATATATATATATATATATACATATACAGTATATATATATATACACAGTATATATATATATATATATATATATATATATATATATATATATATATATATATATATATATAGATATATGTATATCTATGAAGTGGTTTAGGCTTTATTTGGAGTGCTTCCATTTTTATGATAAACCTGCCGATATCACTACAAGGATATTTGGAAGCAAATCATTGGCAATAAATAAAAGTGTTACAGTGACGGAAAATTTATTCTCATCCTCTTTTTAATGTTACAAGCAAGTATTTGGGAATATTACAAGATTCTTTGGTAAAAAAGAGAGAACATTTTATTAAAGTGCACCAGACTTCTTTAACAAGGTAGAATGAATAAAACGAATGAGTTTTTCAATATCTTTGTTTACGGTAGGAACCAATGGCGCATAATCAAACTATACGTTAGATAACAACTGTAATATAATTCCAAAGGTCAAATAAAACTATTATATACATATATATATATATATATATATATATATATATATACAGTATATATATATATACGGTATACACACACACATATATACAGTATATATATAATTTATTTGACCTTTGAATTATATTACAGTTGTTATCTAACACACACACATTATATATATATATATATATATATATATATATATATATATATATATATATATATATATATATATATATATATATATATATATATTCAAAGTATGCAAGACAACAAGTAAACATTCTGCGTACATTTAACATAAATCAAGTTAGTTAATACATAAGGAGATACATATAAAATTTCTTGGAGAAGAGGTCAAGTTAGGTTCAATGGATTTTTTTTTTATAAAAATCTTTCAGACGCCTTAAGTCATGAAAAAACAAACTTTATAAAAATTCTTAAGAGTTTTAGCTTGTACATGGCTCTAGTCTTTTCAAAGATTCCTACAAAAAAATGTCCATTCTGCCTAACTTCACCTTTTCTCCAAAAACCTTTGAGATTTTGCAAAGCATAAATGGCAACAGAGCATCACCAACACTAAGAAAACAGGCACAAAATTGAAAGTTTTTTTTTTGCTAACTCGTCTCTCTGCCTGTGAATCCAAAGCAAGTGAAATGAGTGACACGGAAGCTCAGCAAATACGAAAGAATATACGATAACGATGGGAAACAAGATAAAAGTGTAAAAATAAGCCGAGGGGAGTGTAGGCAAACATAGTATGAAATGTTGAATTTCTTTTTCTTTTACCCGGGTATCCTCTCTACGTAATCCAAGTTATGGATACTGTTCATGATTCCACGAATACAGACGAGAGGGCAGATGAAAAGAGACAGGAACAAGAGGCAGTGGAAAAATTAATTACTGTAGTGATGGTACATTTATTTTCTTTCCCCTTGTCTTTTGCTAGCAGGTATTTGGAAATAATTCATTATTCTTTTTGTATAAAAAGGCACATTATTTTATTATACAATGCAATCACGAAAGTGCACCAGACGTCTTTAACGATGTAGAACGAATAGAATGAATAAGTTTTTCATTATCTTGTTTACGGGATGAATTAAGGGCACTGAAGAAAACTACGCATTAGATAACACCGGTCATACAATTCCGAAAGTCAAATAAAATCGGATCTACTTATTCTTATACACACCTCACCAAACATACCGAGTACATTTAAGTTTTACAGAGATTTAACATTTCATTTGGTACATGAGGAGATATGCATAAAAGCTTCTGGGAGAAAAGGTAGAGTTAGGTAACATGGATTTTTTTTTTGTTATAAAGATCTCTGAAACGACTGAAGTCTTGCAAGGACAAACTTTATAACATTTCTAAAGTTTGTTTTGCGTGTATATGACACCTGACTTTTAAAACATTTCTGTAACAAAAAATAAATATTCATTTTTCACACCATCACCTTTTCTCCAAGAACCTTCGAGATAGTGTGCGGCGTAAATGGCAGAAGTGCACCACCAACACTGAGAAGGCACAAGCACAAATGGGGGACCTTTTTTTTTTTTTTTTGCTAAATCGTCTCTCCACCTGTGATGTCAAAGTAAATGAAACGAATGACATGCAAGCTCAGCAAATACGAAAGCTTATACGATAACGACAGAAGACAGGATGGACAAAATATAGAAAAGGGAGAGAGTGGAGGTAAACACAGTATGAAACGTTTAATTCTTTATTCTTTTAGCCGGGTGTCCTCTCTATGTAATTCAAGTTATAGATACTGTGGATGATTCCACGAACAGATAAGAGGTCAGATGAAGCGAGATACAGGAAGAGGGGGCAGTTGGAAAATCAAGTATGTGATCAAAATGACACAGTCAACTGGAATAGCACGTAACAGAAAATTTATTCTACTATGGTTCAGTTACATTCCATTTCCAGGAGAAAATGATTATGGTGCACGTTTAAATATACTTCATGGTCAAATACTTAAGTGAGAGCGTGGTTTAGTAATCAGAGAACGCTTGATACGTCTGTGCTAAACTCAGCAAATCCAAAGCATAAAGCCAGAAAGAGAGATTTAAAAATATAGTGTATTATACTGTATACCATCGAGAGGAAAACAATAAATATTGGTCCAGAAAACATTCTGTAAACAAAACCATAAACACGCAAGTATTCAGTTCAAAAACAACAGAACCATTACAAACGAGCTCGAACGAAAACGAAGACAAGGAAAACAAGTAAAAGAGAAAAAAAAAGAAAGTAAAAAAACTGAATTTCCAGACGAGACAAGGAGGAAGAAAGGCCAACCTCATCACTGACGATTTTGATAAGAAAAAGACAAACTTTACGAGGAAGTTTTCATGGCGCCTGAAAATGGATCCATGATTCACGAAAAGGGATTGGACGCTCAAAGGGCCCAGGTAGCAATCCGCTGATCTAATGAGAGAGGGAGAGAAAACGGACACTGTTATAGAAGCTTTCGCTTTAATTTTCATATCTTAGCGAAGATTGGCGTACTTCCATATACATCTACAAATCTGCTGAACATGTACATAAACTTCAAGAGTACTTAACAATACCGTTACCCCCTCTCCTTTACTATTTAAAAAAAAAGTAAAGGAAAAACTATACAAGCCGTATGAGGACTTACCTTAGAACCGTTTAAGATGTAATGTGGAGGGTGGTGAAAACATAAGGTATAGAGGGTAGCCTGACATCGATTTTGGAAGAAAATGCATTCTTTGCAAGTAAAGGTATACAGGAGGATAGCTGATTTGGTTTTTGCTGAGACAGGTAAAATTTGATTAAATGATAACTGAAAGCCAACTGGCGGATAACAGATCTAGTTTTAGCTGAGACAAGTAAAATTTTATGAAGTGATGGCTGAAAGCAAATTGAGCAGATGTATGGACAAGTTCGTTGGATTAAGGAAAGCATTATAGGAAGGAATGAAGAGAAGCTGAGCTTGCGGATGTTGATCGTTGATAATGAAGAAAAACTAATAAAACTACCGACCGAAAGTGTTTGAAAGTGATTATAAGAGAAGAATGTTGAATGTGCGTGCTAGCAAAAGAAAACACCACTAAAATGAACATGTACATAAAAAGTAAGCTATGTATCCCATACATGAATATCAAAAAATCATTAACTGCAATACAGAAACTAAAAGTTTGGCAGAAAACGGAACAACAGAGTAACGATTTTTGTCTTATCCATCAGAGGTTTAGCCTTGAGGATAAGAGGAGATTCAGAAGATGAGAGAAATGCTGCCTAAACATATAAATTACATTTGCATCATTCGAGCCAGATCTTTTATTCTAATACCCATTTGACAGCCAACAAAACTATGAGTGTCAGAATTATGAAGATTAAAAAAAAAATTATGAGGACCATAGAACCTTACACTGCCATATGGCTTATGGTGATTTGAATTTCCACAATTAAAACGTTCAACTTGAATTTCTATCCCTTGACTAAAGTTACTGACTCACATCGAAAGCTTTTTCTAATATTTTCAAAACTCAAAAAGATAAAGTTTGGTCTAATCTGAGGATTAATAAATAATCAAACAATGCCGCTAGTAAAATAAATAAAATCATATAGAATTTAGTGATAAAAAATAATGCCCCTAGTAAAATAAATAAAATCATCTAGAATTTAGTGATAAAAAAGTAATGCCCCTAGTAAAATAAATAAAATCACATAGAATTTAGTGATAAAAAGTAAGATATGAATTCTTAATTTCAGCCGGTTTTCTGAATGACACTCTTCAGGAAGAGAGACAGATCAACACCTGAGAGAGAGAGAGAGAGAGAGAGAGAGAGAGAGAGAGAGAGAGAGAGAGAGAGAGAGAGAGAGAGAGAGATTCTCTTCTGTCTTCTGTACCAGGTTTTAACAAGAGGAAAAAATAACGCACAAAAGAAAAATGTAAGATGTTATCGACATAAAAATGTATCGGCATTGAATGATTTAATCCGAGGTTAATGACCAACAATGAGTTTCTTACGCAGGTTTTTTGCAGATGAGCCTAACTAGATCAATGTAATCTAAAAACTTGACCACAATACAGGCAACTGAGATAGTTATACTCAACATGCCCCCTTATCTTTGCCGCTCATGAACAATCTTTTCATGGGGATCTGATAGCCTCGATTATCTATAAATATCAAGGATGGATGAACCTCACAAAATTAATTTGTAAACTGAATACAAAAGGAAGGCAAAACAGAACAATTTAAATATCAGTAACAGTATAACATGATAATTAAAGAGGGTAGCTCTGTAAGAAATAGAAATAAAAAAAGGGTGATTAGGACAGACAAAAGAAGCTTTCAAAATAGGAAGGGAATGTTCAGAGATCCCTCGCAGAAGAGTCAAAACTCCGGCTATGAGAAACATTCTCTGTGGATTAGAGAAATGGAAAGCGGGGAATTTTCACGAGAAAGCGTAGATTAAAGACTGTAATTCAGAAGACAAATACAGCAGGGATAATAATAATGAGAATAAAAATGCTTGCCATGGGAAATGCATTTAAAAGCAGGAGACTCTAGGGCATATACTGTAAATAAAACAAGAGCCAGAGAACAATAGGGAAGTTTAATTTTAAAAGAGAGTGTTACTTGACTTATTGCGTATGTAAATATAATTCTAACCTTTTTGAGAGATATATTTTAGTCTAAAAGCATAAAACTTTATAGGTATACAAGTTTGCAAAATCTAAAAACAAACACTTCAAAAACGACAGTTTATAATATTTTTAGCTTTAGAAGGAAAAATAATATTCTCATAAGGGAATTATTCTCCCTGGATTACAATAATTCAATATGTGTAATACTTACTCCTCATCTTTCGTGAGTCCTCTTATGTAAACAATACCATACTTGTGGCACTAGGGAGAAGCTACCTGTGAGGACACAGGTACTATAAGGGCACGTTCCTTGAAATCCACTCGGCCTCTGCTGAATTAAGCAGTGAGTTGGGTGCATAGTAGACGTGCCAATTGTAGATGGTTGTAGCAGAGAGAGAGAGAGAGAGAGAGAGAGAGAGAGAGAGAGAGAGAGAGAGAGAGAGAGAGAGAGAGAGAGAGAGAGAGACAACTCTTACCCCAGTAAGGTGAAGCCACTCATCAGATCAGATATTGTATTTTCTCTGGAATATTTATAGAACTCTACATTTGTTAAACAACACTAATGGAGTATGACATAATTTATGACATAATTTTCGCTAATAAATTCTGGTCATTCCTTCAACAGTCCTAGGAATTCATTCTTCGGTTACCAATGATAAGAGTGAAAGGCAACAACTAAAAATATCGAACAGCATTAAAAAAAATAAATATTTAAAAACTAATTCCAATTTATAATTATAATACAACACAATGACCAATTAACGAACGTACAGTTTAAAGCTATTTAATTGTGGGTGTCCCTAAAACTAAAACAAAATTTTCTTTCTTTTTTTTTTTTTTTGCAAATAACGTATAACAATACCTGCACCAAATTACAAGAGGGACAAACG
>NC_089765.1:40344409-40444409 GCF_040412425.1 Macrobrachium rosenbergii | reverse complement strand
GAACACGACGTCAGATCTACGTAATCAGGTATAAAAATAAAATTAAACACTAATTTCATTCGTTCCGATCAGACAATCTAATCACTCTCTATGATTCAATTACCACACGCCAATTTCCGTTGAATAATTACTATCTGCAATGATGGTTCGCATAAGGGCGAAATGATGCAAGGAAACTATAATCGATCCAGCTCTAGCTCCCCTACTTTAACACACACACACACACACACACACACAGACACACACACACACACACGCACATACATATATATATATATATATATATATATATATATATATATATATATATATATATATATATATATATACATATAAAGGCAAATGCCACGAAGGAAAAAAGAAACAACGGAGTGGATGCTAGTAAAGGACCGTTGTGTCGAAAGGCCTAGCAACCACCCCTTTGTTTCTTTTTTCCTTCGTGGCATTTGCTTTTATTTATACATTCATCACGTTCCATATCTTCGTGAATCAGTTATACACACATACATGTGTACATATATGTGTGTGTATATATGCATAACTGATTCACGAAGATATGGAACGTGATGAATGTATAAATGAAAGCAATTGCCACGAAGGAAAAAAGAAACAAAGGGGTGATTGCTAGGTCTTTCGACACAACGGCCCTTTGCTAGCATCCACTCCGTTGTTTCTTTTTTCTTTCGTAGCATATGCTTACACACACACACACACACACACACACACACACACACACATATATATATATATATATACATATACACACACATATGTATATTTATAATATATATATATATATATATATATATATATATATATATATATATATATATATATATATATATATATATTTATTCTTTTAACCACTGAATCGTGAACCTCATGTTCAGAAAATCTCCACATTAACCGGTTCATTCACTTACACAGATGTTTTATGAACAGCGTGTCAAAGCTCCCTACACACAATGCACCACTCATCTTTGCCTTGGCACTGTCGAGCTCTCCGCATAATAAGGCCCTTCCTTTCCAACACCTTTTTTATAACAAGTATCCAGTTTTTTCTAGATCTTCCTCTCCTCCTTCCTTCTAACAGAATTAGTCCCTCTTTTCATTACATTATTGTTGTCCTTTCTCTCTACATAACCTAACCGTCAGAAAATAATCTGAACTATCTTTTCACCTATGTAAAAATTTTTACCACTTTTATGTATAATTACATTTCTCATCCTTTTGAGTCCTTTCATGTCACATATACTATGCAAATAGTTCATCTCTATAGTTTCAATTATTCTGTCTAATCTGCATTCAGCATCCACATTTCAAAGCAATAAAGGAGAGTTGGCTAAGCAATCCATTCATAAATTCCCACCTTAAGTTTCATAAATACACTGAGTCTTTTCTTATTCTTTGCAAAAATTCTGTTACGTTTGTTGTTTCACGTACTCAGCAACTTACCTTCATTAATCTTACCATCATCTGTGTTATTAACTTACCAAGACTTGAACAGCTTCCATTCTTCCATGAGAAAAATAAAAATTCATTAATTCATGTTCCTTGTACAGATTTATCCTTACAACCTTACTCTTGCGCACGTTTACTCTCACTTCCATTACAAAAACTTTCAAACTCTCCCTCTAGCTTCTACAGTTTCTCTTCACCACCTCCAATCAGTACTTTGTCATCTGGAAACGTTAACAGCTCCAGCCATAAAGATATCGACTATTGTGCCATTCAGCTCCGCGTCTTTTATATCTCCCACATTCAACATACCTTTAAAATGCTCACTCTATCTACCCAAGTTTCTTTTCACTCAAAGTATCCTTAGGTTGCGCCTTTTATTCCAAAATATACTTGTTCATTAACCTTCCTCTCTGCGTCTAATTCCTGTAAAACAGCTTATTCTCACTAAAGTTCTATGTGACCTTCTGCCCTTTGTGTGTATTATTTGACTTTTTTTCTCACCGATTTTTCTTGTCTATCCTACACAATATCCTGTGGATCTGAAAATAATCTTTTCTTCTGTAATTAAACTGCATTGCAAATGATGCATTTTTTCCTTCGCTAACTATTTAATTTCTTCATCCCACTACACAATGTCTCCTAACTTCCTATACCCTCAAACGCTCCAAACTGTCCATCGATGATGCCATCGTGGAAACTGACATGCACCTCATCGACTACCTTGATCTCTGCCCCTATAGCATTAATCTTAATTTCATTATTTTTTCCTTATGTGCTCTTCTCGCACATTTCTTATTAAATTACTAATTACATAAAACAAATCGAATCTTGACTTTCGCTTTAATAAAGATGTTGTATACCTCCAACAAGTACTTTTCTCGCCTGTACATCCAGTATCTTTCTCATCAATCTCCTTCTGTGCAATAACACAAAGAGCAGCAAAATCTTCCTTACCCTCAAGTATTGGTATGAATATTCTCATACGGAAACCTTGTATTTCCATAGAACAAGACTCTTTCAAAACACATTTCTGAAAGACTCTCCATTCTCAGACGCTCCAAGATCTCAGCACTTACCAACTACGCCATCTTCTCTATCACCTAGCACAAGCACCTTTTCATATTATCCAAACCCAGCCATGCATAGAATAAGACTCTCACAAAACCTTTCACTGGCACTATCATTATTTCCTATTCCTACACTGTCTACGCCATTATTACACACACACATATGTATATAAAAATATATATACATGTATATATATGTATATACATATAATATATATATATATATATATATATATATATATATATATATATATATATATATAATTTAGTGTGCGTGTGTGTGTGTGTTAGCAAGCACTCAGAGTAAATTCCAGGGTACCAAACAAACATTTATCTCACAAGCTCAATCAACCCGTTCACTCACTTCGAAGCGATTAGCTGTAAAAATAAACGACTTGATCTGGAGCTCATGACAATAAAAACGCCGAAATAAGGAAATGAAGAAAGTTTCGTCGGGGCAGCTGGATACAAACTTCCTTCATTGGAGAAATTCTGATGACCGGAAGCTTTTCGGGAAACTCTTGAGAAAACAGGTTCTCTCGGAAGACTTTAGAATTCGGGAAATGGGCATTTTGGTTCTTATTCCCTCAAGGCATCAAGCTCTGAGATGAGAAGGATATTGCCAAATACATTAATAAGTTGCGCGTCATATAAGAGTTTATAATAGTTCTATTTCTCTATGAACCTGAAAAACAATAAGGTGTCAGGTTTACGAACGAAGCATGTGAAGATATATGAGTAGCAAATCCTGATCTCACTCAAAAGGTATATTATCTCTATCGCAACAATTATATACTTCACAAACATATTCCTCATGTGTCTCTGATATTAGGGTGGTCAGAGAGAACTTAGGGATTCTTTGTGAAACCTAAAGAGAGAGAGAGAGAGAGAGAGAGAGAGAGAGAGAGAGAGAGAGAGAGAGAGTTTTCACAGTGAAAGAACTACTAGATATTATGAAGCCAGAGAGAAGGGTTATGGTGTAACGGGCTTTGGAGAATCGTAAATTCTGGTTCATTTGCTGGAGGAGCAGAATGGACAGGGTGGCAGGAAAGGAATGAGCTAGGTGTGTTAACGCGACGCAATTTCCATCTGTAACAAAGAGAAATCGGCACCAGAACAAGATGAATCATATCCTAGCAACAAGAGGCTAAGTCTTCTATACATCAAATTTGCGTAAAAAAAATCTAAAAAATAATGAAGTGAAAAGAGCAAAATTATTTGTAACACACACACACACACACACACACACACACACATATATATATATATATATATATATATATATATATATATATATATATATATATATATATATATATATATATATATATATATATATATATATATATATATATATATATATATATATATATAGTGGAGAGAGATACCTTGAATTCCGCTTAATCCTTGTCAAACGAAAGAATAGTTTTCTCCTCTTTTTAATGAGCAACACCAAACTATATGAAATGATAGTTTGCTGTAATTAAAAGTGTCGGCCATACTATTTCAAGACATACTAACTTAAGAGGACATTATTTTTAAACGCCTAATCCTACGGTCGGAGGTTTGTACCAATATTTTCTACAGCAACTGGAATGCCGTCAGTGCATAAAAGACACCAACCAACAACGTTAACTGAAGGCAAGTGACTCGTCATTCATAATGGAGGTAGAATAGTTGTAGCCACCTACTGTTCGAATAAAAATCATTGTGGCATATGCATTGGGAGACGCAAAATTATTATAATATACAATAATATGAGCCTCTCGGGGAGCACTCACTGACGGCACCTCCGATATAGATGGTAACAAAATCTTGGCTAATCTGGATTCCGACAGAAGGAAGGTAATGAGGGAGGCTCAATTACAGAGGGCGGTCAAGTGGTATGACGCAAAGAACCCTATCCACTCAAGGACAGGAACACCACAGCCACAAGACACCCAACGGTCAATATGAAATAATATAGCAGATCCACCTTAGCCGGGTATAATATACTCAAGACAGTGAAATGGAACTTGACACATTTAGACGCTGAAAGTAGCAGGTTTGTTTCCCAAAAGCTAGGGATTTTAATTGACTTCTTGCTTTCGTGTAACATTTAAAATACGTAAGAGATAAAAATAATGAGCTTCATTCATTATGAAACGACTAGCATCATTATTTTGCTTTAGTAGGTCCCATAGTAAAATAATATTCAGCCCGTCTATGATTTAAGCAGTTTTACCACTTGCTAAATAATTAATATAATAAAAATCTCTGACAAAAAATTATGCTTTCTCTCTGTGTGTATATATATATAATATATATATATATATATATATATATATATATATATATATATATATATATATATATATATATATATATATATATATAATTAGCGTCTCTCAATATTTTCGTTGCTCACTGATATAACTTTTATTGAAGCTTCGATTAAAGGAAATCAACTGTTTCAAAATTTAGGCCTAGAATCTTCAATTTTAAGAATACGTGACTAAAGTAAGTCAGCTCTACACTGGAATTCTTGGACCAGATTTGTGATAATTTCTGTGTTCACACATGGTTTGCATCCAAGTGAACTGCCAGTCTTAAAAGCAACTCCAGTCTCCCCGGAATTATAATTATGTACTCCATGAGCCTCTATTTCAACATTAAACCTTTCAGAGGAAATCTGAGGTTCGACCAAAGTTACTTAATGTGTAGTGTTCGAGCAACACGTTACAAAGGCATAAAAAAATACAGGGGCAATGGATTTCTTTTCAAAATACCAATCTTTATAATTCGGTGGTAAATAAAGTTTACTCTCAAAATATATTTCTCCAAAACTAAAACCGTCTTATAGTAACGGGCTCAGTTTCCTAACAGACATAAGGAAAAACAGATGATCGCCAAAAAATCTGTTCTTCCAAGAAATTATTAGAATTTCCCATTGATCTAAAATTCCTGCTATTAACTGAATTAACGACAATCAAACTAAAATAAAATAAATATTAAAAACAGTAAACTAAAACAGGTTAACTATTAAGAATACCTTACATAAAGGTTTACAGTCATAAAATCTTCCATACTTCTTGCAAAATTGGCATGTGCTATGCAAATGTAAAAATGATTACAATTTTTCAACACTGTCCAGGGCGTGGAGCTATTCATATACTGGAAATAAAAAGAGGCATCCTCCACACAACAAATAATAACTACCAACATCAACATTCGATTCCCTTTAAATGAAACTGAAATATGAATTTCCCGCACCCGCCAAATAATGGTCATAGAATGATCTTACGTTTATTCACAAATAGGAGAGCTCTGTGTCTGTATGTGTCAGAGAGAGAGAGAGAGAGAGAGAGAGAGAGAGAGAGAGAGAGAGAGAGAGAGAGAGATACTTTTGACTCGATTCATTTACTGCAGTGATAATTGGACGAAACAATCATAAGGGTTCAAACAATGAGCGAAGGGTATAACAATGAATTTATGGCTATGGAAAAACACTGATTACCGCAGTGTCTAAGACAATGATAAACAATTGTGAATTAAGATGTTACTTTAGAATAAAAAAAATATTACGATGTTACTTAAACTTTAAAAGGCGTGATAGTTAAGATAACCGGTAACCTTTATTAACATTAAATCTTATAAAAAGTTTACCAATAAAAAAGTTAACATCGTTCACCAACATTTCTTGAGCAGAGTGAAACCTTTGCGCAACCGTTCACGAAAGCTTAAAACGCCCCCTTTTAGTTTCTCCCAGTATCTAAACAAAGGATTTAAAAGTGGGGTGAGAGTACTCTGTAGGGACACGAATCGATTTCCCTGACATTTAGCAAGGCTACATAACGGGGCCATCAGCTTTAATTCCCTTTATAATTCATTTCACACTTCCAATAGGCAACCCGATTAGAGGAATCTACACTTAATAATGAATCAGGGTTTTCAAATGGAAATGGACGAATTCGCTCTGGCCTCTTCGAGGCCCTCTCCTGTGTGGTCTCGGATTTGTAAGTTATTGAAAGGAATGTGAGTGTGCGTGTGTGTATGTGCAGGAGAGAGAGAGAGAGAGAGAGAGAGAGAGAGAGAGAGAGAGAGAGAGAGAGAGAGAGAGGTTTTACTTTAGTTACTTGTGTATTTACTTTTTTGTTTACCTCTCCTTAGTGGTCTCATATTAGTTGTCTTATTTGAAAGCAATGATATTGGTGCATTACAGATGCAAACAGAGTTCGGGTTGTTGAAATGACCAGTGGCATTACGTCTTGCGTCATTCGGAAGTAGATCCAGCAATTTTTATAATCTATACTTAAACATGCGTACTGGTCAGTCTGTGGTGGCCGAGATTCACCAAGGAAGTTGTTCAATAGTTTAGAGGCAGTGAGAGCAAATGATGTTACAAGAACAAGTTCGGTTTGGGTAAGATATAGAACTGGTTGGGAGAGTGAATTTCTAACATCAGTTTTAGGAAAATGGTAGAACTGAAGGCTAAAGGTATCTGGTTTTAATTGTTGTTTTGGTATGTTTGGCGCTAAGAATTCGTTGAGTGTGTCTAAATTTTCTTGTGATTTTGCCTTCTCTGAAGACTACTTAGTTTCATCACCTTCAGCCTAGTACAATAAGGAAGATCATGAAGGTTTTCAACCAGTTTTTTGAGAAGTTACATAGCGCGCCCTATAGTCAAATTGGGTCATAGCTAGTTACGTGGGGGTACCATACTGGTGAGC
Source organism: Macrobrachium rosenbergii (assembly GCF_040412425.1). Lineage (NCBI taxonomy): Eukaryota > Metazoa > Arthropoda > Malacostraca > Decapoda > Palaemonidae > Macrobrachium > Macrobrachium rosenbergii. The sequence continues at coordinate 40,437,172 of NC_089765.1, read as the reverse complement.
AATTTTCTTTAACTGGTCACCGTGAGAGTGCGCATGGCATGGAATGGATATGTTTCTTTGAAAATGCTCTCACCATCTACGACAACTGGTTGCGACATTTTGCTACAATTGTTTCCATATGAGTAGACCATGCTATGTCGTCAGAGGTGCGATGACTGCCAACCTTCTGCTTGGTTTTTATCGTAATGGTATTTCCGTTCTGATCCAGATATTGATCGAAATATCGTGAATTCCCATTAGAAGTTTCTATTTTTCTCTGTGACTGGGAATAGACTATATTATCCAGTTAACTTTAAAGTGATTTCGTTATGGCTACGACGCAAGAATCGTTAGCAAAGTAAAGGTGTAAATGAGCTCCGCAGCTTATAATCACTATCATTAATCATAACAATAAATAGAACGGAATCAAAACTGTTCCTTGGGGGACACCCTATATCACTTGGGTTAGTTTGATTTGTGCCCCATTAACTGATAGCTCATGCGATCGACTTGGAAGAAAATTGTGTAACCAGACTCCTGTACTTCCACCTATTCGCTTTTTTTTTTCAGTTGATTGCATAAAGTGATCTAATTTCTGGAGGGCCTTGCCGAAATCAAGATAAATGGTACCATTTTCGGTTCTTGGTTCTAGGATTCTTATTATCGACTCTGGCTGAGTAGCTGTATTATCAAGGATCATCCTAGCATAACGGTATTATAACGGTTTTATAAAGCAAGTTAGAAATACTTCATAAATAAGATATTACCAAACTAATGTACCTGCACTAGCCTATCTTGGTCTTAGTTTACAGTAAATAATATCTAAACATGGCTAAAATCCTGTATCCTCACTAGAAGAGGCTAGCTAATAATTTTACCAAGTGTTACAAAACCACTGTAATGCAAAAGAAGGTTATCGTGTTAACACAATTCATAACAATCAAACACATCGGCAAAGTTATAAAGATGTATCTAGACATACATGTCCTCCGATGCATGAATCAAAGGAACCATAATTTTGCCAATCTGAACAGTATGCAGTAATTGCTGTATATGCAAAGCCACAAATGCACTGAAAGTGTAGTGAAACAACTTTATCACTCTTATAACACTTTCCATGACAAGAATTGTTTGGCAAAATCAGCTTATCGATGTAGGCAGAATTTCATTCAAAGTGCATTTTAAGTTCTGTATGTTTATTTTGTTTTGTAACAAGTTTTTTTAAGTATACTTTGTATGGCGATGCACAGGTAAGAGAATTTTTAACCTTGTAACGTTATTCAACTCTTTTCATTTATTTTACAGATTATATTTTATTTTTTTCGATATGTTTATTTTTATACAGAAACTTATCGCTCAGTTTCCACATTTTCATAAATGTCTAAGCAAAACCATCACGTAATGCAAAATCTGTCTGTATTATCTGAAAATCAGGATACAACGAGTCCGGATTAGCTCTCGCTCTCTCTCTCCAGTTAAACTAATACGATTAAACGAATATCTGTGTAACAAACTGTATACATATGAATAAATATCTAACATGTGCCTCTGCATATTAAATATTAGAAAAGGTTTTCTGACAGAAAGTTCAGCAGACTTTTCATTCCGCTTCATTACGGTTTTCGTGCTGTTCAGTTACCTGTATACAGTTTTGATGTTGCCTTCAATTTTTAGTTGTCTGTAAAAGAAAGCTACTGAGATGGCTATTTGTCTGTCCGTCTGCACCTTTTCTGTCCGTCCTCAGATCTTAAAAACTACTGAGGCTAGAGGGCTGCAAATTGGTATGTTGATCATCCACCCTCCAATCATCAGACATACCAAATTGCAGCCTTCTAGCCTCAGTACCTTTTATTTTATTTAAAGTTAAAGTTAGCCATGATCGTGCGTCTGGCAACGCTATAGGACAGGCCACCAACGGGCCGTGGCTGAAAGTTTCATAGGCCGCAGCGCATACAGCATTATACGCTGTACAGAAAACTCGATTGCGTCGAAGAAACTTCGGCGCAATTTTTACTTGTTAATTTTTTTGCGAATCACGGAGAGTTTGCGTATTACGAGGGTTAATTAACGTATTCCAGATTAGTCGCTTTCAGTTATTTTTATTCAGGAAATCAGATATACTTCCTTTTAGTTGTCACACATAACTCAAGCTTCCCTTGTTTTCGTATCGCAAACGGGAGACAGACAAACTTTCTCTCTCTCTCTCAATGGAACATATCATTAGTGTATGTTTCTAAAGCGGAATGGAATGTCTCGCATTTCTTGAGAAAGCAAGGCTTTCGGCTCGACTCTCATGACACCTGGCGATATCCGAAAGCGGCGTTCTTTGAAATGCATACCAGACTGTCACAATAAGTTTTAACAAAGCCTTTCTACTAAGGTTGTAAGGCTTTCTTGGTTATTATTTTTGTATAACTGTGTCACCTAAAGCTTAAACATGAGCACTTCAAGATATACCTTTGAAACATCAAAGAAGAAATAGTACGTAATTTACCGCAGTATTTTTGATAAATGGAGATAATCTGTTTCATCAATTCACTTACAATTTTACTGTAGAAATGTCGGATGCATCCTTCATAAAGTAGGCAACAACCGGGATGAAATTACTCGTGGTTCTTCATGTCCTTAAAACCTCCAACCTGGGGGATTGTCAATCATCATAAATCTAGCAGCGCAAATATTCTCCAAGAAATTTGACATGTTCTGTTTTTCACAAAGCGTCCTCCTCCCCTTTCAGCCCTCACGGGAAGCTCTTTCTCAATCTCGCTCAGCATTATTCAATGCTATTGATGTTGGTCTAAGTACCACCTGAATATGAAAAGGGGCTGACGGTTACTTGGGATAATAATTACATTTCTTCATTCAAATTTTTTGTCTCTCTCCCTTTAACCTTGGTCTAGTCAAGGGTATTCAGTATTTCGCCCCTTCACACGATAAATTTCTTCCAGTCTATTGACTTACAATAGCACCATGATTATCGAGAGTGCTGTGAACACAAAACGTGAACAGACACAAAATTATATGTCTTTGGATTTTCTTACAATTCTTCATCTTTAAGGACCACTGTATGCTTTTTTTTTTAACTACTTTTTAATATTTCCGTCTTCATCATACATGTTGTCCCATTCAGCCATCAACAAAAACATTACAAGTAATCTGAATTGTTTTCGGTCCACATATGTCACGCACAGTTCTTCTTTTTCAGTCGGACAAAATGCTCTCTTCGTCTCTTTTCTCAATCCTTTATCTTCCCAATATTTATAAACATCCTCCTTTAGAAACCTTGTACTTCCACCAACTCGCCCCTTTCAAAACACATTTCCACAAGATTCTTATTTGCTCCAGGAACTCTATACACCTCGACTACGCCACCTTCTTTGTCATCTAGCTCAATCACTCTTTCATATTATGCAGACCTAGTTAGGGATAGAATAACACTCACCCAGAACCTGCCACTTGCACTATCATTATTTCCCTTTTCTATAACGTTTACACTATAACTACATACACACATAATATGTATATAAATATATTATACATACATACATATATATATATATATATAATATATATATATATATATATATATATATATTATATATATATATATATATATATATATATATATATATATATATATATATATATATATATATATATATATATATATATATGTATATACACATAATATATATATATATACACAGTATATACTCTATATATATTACCTGTTTATCGCCATTCACTGTATACTACAAAGGTTGTTACTGAACAAAATAAACATTCAGAATTTAAAATACAATTCGAATAGAATTCTGTTTACGTCGATAAGCAGATTAAGTCAAACAAGTGTTATAAGAGTGATAGAATTGTTTCATTACACTTTTAGCGTATTTGCGCCTTAGCATATGTAGCAATTACTGCATACTATTCCTTTTGGCAAAATTGTAGTTCCTTTGTTTCATGCATCAAGAGATATGCATACCTAGTAGATACATCTCACCACTAGCCTGAGAATATATCTTTATGTTTTTATGTAATATAGCTTTGCCGGCGTTTTGATAAGGTGATTGTCATTATTTGTATGAAAACGATAGCATTTTTTTTTCATTACACTGGTTTTGTAACACTAGGTATAATAATTAACTAGCCTTTGCAAATGTACGACACATGAATTTATCCAAACTTAGGCCGCTTATTTAGCTAAAAAATGCAAGGCGTATTTTTAATTATAAAACACTTCTATCTCGTATTATTAAACCGTTATAAGATCTAAAGTATCACAGCTTTTCAACTAATGTCGCTAATCAGAATCCCAGAATCAAGAAGCGAAAATGGTACCTTTTATCTTGATTTCGCAAAGGCTCTCCACAAATTGGATCACTTTATGCAATCAACTCAAAGAAAAGCGAATAGGTGGAAGTACAGGAGTCTGATTACACAATTTGCTTCTAAAGTCGATCGCATGAGCTATCAGCTAACTGAGCACCGTCCAGATTAGTCCAAGTGATACTAGTTGTCCCACAAGGGACAGTTTTCGTCCCGTTCTCTTTATTTATGATTAATGATAGTGATTATAATCTGCAGAGCTCATTTATATCTTACTTTGCTAACGATTCCTGCGGCTTAGCCATAACGAACTCGCTTTAAAATGAACTGAAAAATATAGCCTACCCCTGAGCACAGAGAAAAACAGAAAATTCTAATGGGAAATCACGATAATTCGATCAATATCTGGATGAGGACGGAAATGCCATTACGATAAAGTAGGGGCACGTTATTTATTCTTAAAAAGTTGAAAACTCATATCATTTTCCTTATTTTACTAGGCTGAAGGTATTGGAACCAAGTAGGCGTAAACTCATGAAAATTCTAGTCATTTACACACTCAGCGAGTTCTTAGTCCCAAACATGCCAGCTCACCAATTAAGACCAGATACCTTTCTTAATCCTAAAACTGGTGGTAGATGATGACTGTACGAACCAGTTTTTTATGATAACCAAACCGAATTTGATCAAGCACCATCATTTGCTCTCACCGCCTCTAACTGTGGAACTACATCCCTCGCTGAATCTCAGCTATAATAATCCAACCAGTACGCATGTTTAAGCATAGTATGTGGATTCCTGGATCTACTTCCGAATGACGTAAACCGTAATGCTACCGGTCACTTCAGTGACCCGAAAACTGGGCGGGACTCTAGCTTACTAATACCATTACTGTCAACTGCACACACACACTCCTTTCAATAACTTACGAATCCGAGTCCACACAGGAGACGGCCTCGACGAGGCCAGAGCGAACTCGTCCATTTCCATTCGAAAACCCTGATTCATTATAAAGTGTAGATTCCTCTAATCGGGTTGCCTATTGGAAGTGCGAAATGAATTATAAAGGGAATTAAAGCTGATGGCCCCGTTATGTAGCCTTGCTAAATGTCAGGGAAATCGATTCGTGTCCCTACAGAGTACTCTCACCCCACTTTTAAATCCTTTGTTTAGATACTGGGAGAAACTAAAAGGGGGCGTTTTAAACGGTTGCGCAAAGATTTCACTCTGCTCAAGAAATGTTGGTAAACGATGTTAACTTTTTATGGGTATACTTTTCATAAGATTTAAATGTTAATAAAGTTTTACGGGTTATCTTAACTATCACATATTTTTCCCGTTAAAGTAACATCTTAGTATGTCTTTTATTTTAGGTTAAAATATCGAATTTCGCAATAGTTTGTTATTATTTTAGGCACTGCAGTAACCAATGTTTTTCCACAGCAGTAAATTCATTCTCATACCTTTGCTCATTATTTGAACCCTTATGAATGTTTCGCTCAGTTTCATCACTTCAGTAAATGAATCGAGTCAACCCTCTCTCTCTCTCTTTCTGTGTGTGTGTGTGTGTGTGTGTGACACAGACGCAGAATGCTCATATCTATACAGTATATACGTAGGATCATACTTTGACCATTATTTGGCGGACGCGGGGAACTCATATTTCAGTTTCATTTAAAGTGAGCCGAATGTCGATGTTCGTGGTTAATATTTGTTGTTGTGTGGAGGATGCCTCTCTTTTTATGTACGATACGCAAACTGGCATTTGATTTTTTTTCCAGTTTATAAATAGCTCCACGCGCTGGACTGTCGAAATATTATGATTATTCTTGCATTTCCATAGCACATGCCAATTTTGCAGTAAATATTGAAGCTGTTATCACTTGAAACTTCTATCAAATATTCTTAAATGATTAACCAGTTTCATGTTACTGTTGCTATATATTTTTTTTATTTTTGTTTTTGTTCGGTTGTCGTTTATTCAGTTTCTTGGAGTTTTGGACAGACGTGAAGAATACTCAAGCATATCTATGAAGTACAACGAAAGATAATTACTGTACAGATTATTTCTTTTGAGATATAATATATATATATATATATATATATATATATATATATATATATATATATATATATATATATATATATATATATTAGAAAAGTAAGTGCTGGGGAAATTTAGATCCACTGGGAAATCCTACTAATCTGTCGAAAGTACAGATTTTTGTTGATCACCTGTTTTTTCTATTAAGAAATTGAGATCGTTAAAATAAGGCTGTTTTTGTTTTGGACAAATATACTTTAATAGTAAATTTAGTTTCCACCATTTTACAAAGATATGTAATTTGAAAAGAAATTCGTTACCCCTATATTTTTGCGATGTCTTTGTAATGTGTTGCCTGAACACTCTACACATTGAATAACTTTGGCCGAACCTTAAATTTCCTCTGAAAGGTTTAATCCTGAAATAGACGCTCATGGATTACACTTAATTCCGGGTAGATTGGAGTTGCTTTTGAGACTGGCAGTTCACCTGGATGCAACCCATGTGTGAACGCAGAAATTATCACAAATCAGGTCCAAGAATTCCAGTGTAGAGCTGACTTACTGTTAGCCATTTTTGTTAAATTCAAAGATTCAGGACGTAAATCTTCCAACATTGTTTATTTCCTCAAACACTCATTTATTGAATTTAGTAGCAGCTTTAATGAAGGTTATATTAGTAAGAAAAAAAATTGAGAGAAGCTAACTAGCATTCGAGAGCGATTATTATTATATTTAGCAATTAGTAAAGCTCCTTAAATCACAGAAGACTAAGAAAAAGAGCAATGCGCTCTATAAAAATAAGTTTGGGATCTATTGAAGCAAAATAATGACTCGTGTTCAGGATGGATAAACCGAAACCCCCTTTTTTCGCATTTTTTTTTATATTTATATTTTATATTTACACATTCTCGATGTTGAACAAAAACGATTTGTTAATTAAAATCCTTAGCTTTTGGGAAACAAACTTGCCATCGTCAGGGTGCCTAAGTGTGCAATGTCATTCCACTGGCTTGAGCATCTCATTACACACGGCCAAGGTGGAGCTACGATACTGTTTCATATTGATCGTTGGATGTCTTGTGGCTGTGGTGTTCCTGTCCTTAAGTGGGTAGGGTTCTTTGCGTCATAAGATTATTATACTCCTTGACTGCCTTGTGTAATTGAGCCTCTCTCATTACCTTCTTTCTGTTGGAGCCCAGATTACCCAAGATTTTGTTGCCATTCATATCGGAGGTGCTGTCATTAAGTGTACCCTCAAAGACTTGTCTTCCTAATATTAATCATACACCTTACCGAAACGTATGATGATTTTCACCCCAGCAGTGGGTGGCTACCACATTTCTGACTTTCATTGTGAATGACGGGTCTCTTGTGCTCTATAAGTGATGGCATTCCAGTTACTGCAAAAAATTTTGGAAGCAAGTCTTCGTTCTTAGGATTACGGGTTTAAGAATAAAATGTCCTCTGAGTTATTACATCCTGAAACAGTACAGGTGATGGAGGTACATTCGTTATTGTATTCGACACTTAATGACAATAAACTATACGTTTTATATAGTTCTGCGTTTTTTCATATAAGAAGAGAAAATTGTTCTCTTGTCTGCTTAGAATTAAGCGAAACCCATGGTTTCTGGCACTTTACTTTTCTTTCTATATGAATATTTATATACGTTATATATCTGTATATATATATACATTTGTGTGTGTTACAACATTATTTTATTTTTTCTCTTCATTATTTTTTTGAATTTTTGACAAAAATTTGACTTACCCGTCCTGTTGCTAGGATATGTCTATTTTGCTCTGGTGCCGATGTCTCCTTGTTATGGATTCAACTTGCGTCGAGTTACTACACATTGCTTGTTCGTTTCCTGCCACCCTGTCCCTTCGCTCCTCCAACACAAGAACCAGAATTTACGATTCTCCAAAGCGCATTAGACCATAACCCTTCTCCCTGGCTTCGTAGTATCCGGTAAGCGTCTTTTCACTTAGTGAAAAATCTCTCTCTCTCTCTCTCTCTCTCTCTCTCTCTCTCTCTCTCTCTCTCTCTCTCGACCAATCTAATCCCGTTAACTCACCCTTCCTAGCCTAAGCTAGGTTAGGTTGGGGATGGTTAGGAAAGTGCTGTAGCACTTTCCTGAACATCCCACCTACTTTAGCTGGCCCCATGAGATTCTTTACCCATACAGCACTTTCCTAAACATCCCACCCACCTTAGCTGGCCCCATGAGATTCTTAGCTTCAGGACATCCTTTTGAGAATAATGGCAAGCAGGGCAAAAAAAAAAAAAAAAAAAACCTACTCCTTCGCAAACATTGGAGGACTACTGTCAAACAAAGGAAGTATGCATAAAGTACTAGTCTAAGAAAAATAGTATAAAAAGAAAATTATAAGTTCTTTACCTTCACTGTAAGCCTAGCGGATGAAATAGCAAATGACGCTGCAATACTTCTTAGAAGGTTAATAAAAAAAATTATGGACAATCATGGCGACCAAAAACCTGAGGAGTTATCTTATGCCTTAGAAACAACTATACATATGAAATATTATCAGGGGCAAATGATAACATACCCTGTTTCTTAGCAATTTATGTCAACAAATCAAATTTTTGCATCTTCCTAGCAAATCGCCGCCCACTGCGTCTTAGGCTACATAACCTCAATCAAGGCGTGCCATTGGAGGAGCCCTTCAGGAACACCTTAAGTAGTTATGATCAGTTATAAAACCATAATGCTCAACCGATCCAGATATTCTGGTACGGGGAGACTTTAATTTTGCTGATGCAATATGAAGAGGAAAAAAAGGCGTGCAACTGCAAAGTAATGCGCCAGAAACTAGGATGTTAAACAGATTAATTTGTATAAAAGATGTCATCTGGAATGAGGCCAACACAGTAGAGAGAAGAAAAAGCCTCGATCTAATTTTCACAAATAATCATAACCTCCTAAGAAACATCAGCAGGCAACCCTTAGCTCTCTCTGTTTCCTCCCAAGTAATATGGACAAGTGAGGGATATATTTTTGAAATATATTGTCGTTACGAAAGATAAAGTAAAATACCTTTTTAAAGAGATCAAGATTTGCCACACATATATCTTCTCTTGATCCGTATCTGACACTTGTTTTTCAGGTTCTTGGAGAAATGGGAGTATTACTGACCCTTTCATGACGCAAAACTTATTAATGAATTTGCCAATATCCTTCTCATCTATCAGCTTGATTCCTTGAGGGAATAAGAAACAAAATGTCCATTCCGTGAATTCAGCAAAAGTCTTCCGTGAGAACCTGTTTCCTCAAGAGTTTCCCGAAGAGCTTCCTGTCATCAAAATTTCTCCAATGAAGGAAGTTTGTATCCAGTTGCCCTGATGAAACTTTCTTCATTTCCTTATTTCGGCGGTTTTATCGTCATGAGCTCCAGATCCAGTAGTTTATTTTTACAGCTTATCTTTACGAAGTGAGTGAACTGGTTAACTGAGTGGGTGTAAGTTTGATGTTCATTGGAAGTGTAGAGTTTACACTTAGTGCTTGTAAACATAAATGCACACACATACAAGTTTGTAAATATATATATATATATATATATATATATATATATATATATATATATATATATATATATATATATATATATATATATATATATATATATATACGCGCGTGTGTGTGTACGTGTATATATACACAGACATATATATGTGTATGCACATACATACATACCGTACATACACACAAACACACACACTTATATATGTATTTATATATATATATATATATATATATATATATATATATATATATATATAAAATCACTTCTGATTGGGACTTTCTAAAGTGGAATCACGGTTTGTTGCCATTCTCGTGAATGAGATAACGGCTTATCGCGATCATTTGTGTTGAAATTGTGATTCGGAGGAATGAAATTGTAGTTTATAGAAATTTTTAAGTAAGAAATAAAAAGCACCGACAAAAATTAGCCAGTTTAGAAAAGCAAAATGATATATGACAGGTAGTTCAAGTAGGGAAAAAGTTGTTGTTATTGGAAATGTTTGAAGTTTATTCCGTAAAAATACAATTTTTTTTGACAGTTTGTAGGTTGGACAGACAGACACACAGACAGTCGGAGATAAAGAGAGTATTTGTTCGACTGGAGAAGAGGAACTGTGCGTGACGTAGAGGGACTGCAAAAAAAAATTGCAGTTTACTTTTGATGATTTTCGTTGAAGGGCGAAATCAATGAGACAACATGGATGAAGAGGAGAAAGAATTACAGAATATAGGAAAAACATGCAAGGGGGGCTAAAGATGAAGAATGTTGTAAGACTACCCCCAAAAATATGATTTTGTACCAGTGTTTAGGATTTGTCTTCACAGTATTGCTGATAACGATAGCTATATTCTAAATTTATTTTGCGAAGGAACAGAATACTTAATGACCTTAATAAGACTACGGTTAAAGGGAGAGACAGAGAAGTTGAATGAAATAATGTGGTTATTACCCCCAAATAACCGTTGGGCACACCTCATATTAAGGCTCCAAGTTTCCGAATCTCGCCCTGTTTTGTGAAAGAAGAAGGGATGTAGAGAAGAAAAATAAGGATATGTTCAAACGAATCAAGATTTCTTTACTTCATTCAGGGGTGGTACTTAGATAAATATCAGTAGCATTGAATCATGCTAAGCTAGATTGAGAAAGAGCTTCCCGTGAGGGCTGAAGGGGAAGGAGGAAGGTTGCTTTGAAAGGCTATGCCAAATTTCTTTGAGGATATGTGCGTTGGTTGATTTATGATGACTGACAATTCCACAGGTCGGAGGTTTTAAGGACAAATGAAGAACCATGAATAATTTCAGCCAGGATATGGCCTACTTTATGTTATGATGCATGCGACTTTTCTAAGATTATATATGAACTGATGGCAGAGATTAACCCCATTTATCAATAATATGCCGGTAAATTACGTACTATTTCTTCTTTGATGTTGTAAAGGTATATCTTGAAGCGCTCATGTGATAGTCTGAAAATCACTTCAAAGAACGCCGCTTTCGAATATTGCTAGGTGCCATGACAGCCGAGCCAAAGCTTTCCTTTCGCAAGAAATGCGAGACACATTCCATTACACTTTCGAAATATATACTCAATGTACCACTGAGAAAGAGAGAAAGTTTTTTTTTACCTTTCGTTTGCGACACGTGAACAAGGGCAGGTTGCTGAATATTTGAAAGATGTGTGACGGCTAAAGGGTGAGGAAACAGAGCTGTTAACGTATAATTTCCTGCATGAAAATAAGTAAAAACAAATAGTGCAGAATACGTTAAAACATTAAACCTTGTAATAAAGACTTTCGTCAGTCACAACCAAATTAAAAATGGAATACCACATCAGAACTGTATGGAGGTAATTGCGCATCACAAAATCCTTAATGAAGTGGAATGAAAGTCTCTTGTACTTTCTTACAGAAAATCAGTTCACAGAGTAACAAGCAGAGGTACCTGTTAGATATTAATTATTATACATACAGTCTATTATATAAGTAATCGTCGATTCGCATTAGATTAGAGAGAGAGAGAGAGAGAGAGAGAGAGAGAGAGAGAGAGAGAGAGAGAGAGAGAGATTAGGATTCCATAGTACAGGCAGACTTTGGATTACGTGATGATTTTGCTTGGATATTTTTTGAAAACGCGGAAACAGTGATAAATTTCTATATAAAAACAAACATACCCAAACCGTAAAAAAACTAAAACTTAATCTATGTAGTAAATAAAAAGAATTGACTGACGTTAAAATAATAAAGTTAAAAATTCTAACAAAATAAAATAGTCCTGTTATCTCTCTACCTACATATCGCCATTCAGTGCATACTGCAAAGGTTGTTATAAAATAAGCATTCAGAATTTAAAATGCTCTTTGAATGAAATTCTGTTTGCGTCGATAAGCTGACTTTGTCAAACAGTTCTTGATAAGGAAAGTGTTATAAGCATGATAGAACTGTTTCCTTACACTTTTAATGCATTTGTGACTGTCATAAAAATTCCATTCTAACTGAATAACTTCAAACATTTCCAACAACTTGACGTTTTCCCTACTTGATCTACCTCTTGTATTTCATTTTGATTTTTTCAGTTGGTTAATTTTTCTCAACGCTTTTGCTCCGAGAGTCAAAATAAGCTGTTATTTCTTACTCAAGAATGCTAAAATGTTATGTTTTTATTTCTGAGAATAACAATAAGCCGTTATTTCATTCACAAGAATGACAATAAGCCGTGATTCCACTACAGAAAATCTCAATCAAGTGTGATTTCATTCTCAAGAATCCCAGCCAGCAATAATTTAAGCCACCTAATTCCATTCATTCCGAAGAATCGCACGAAGCCATGATTTCGTTTTCAACAATCACAATGAACAGTGATTTTTGTCCCGAAAATAAGGCTTTACTTCTTTCATGAGGATTTTACTCAAGAATATCACAAAAACCAGGTATTTCAATCCTTAGAATTCCACTGATCCGTGAATTCGTTTCCTGAGAAACATAAAAACACGCAGTGATTTAATTCCAGAGAATCACTGTGTGTCATAATTTCATTAAAAAAAATGGCAGCAAGTCGTTCTTTTATTCACGAGAATCATAGTAAGCCGTGATTTCGTTCTCATAAAGTACAGTTTTCAGAGAACACGCTTTCGACATTAGGTTATTTTGGTAACTATAATATATAACTGTAAAAACAAATTCTAGTGCTTCAGAATGAAGCATAGGTCTTCAAATACCTTACAAGACTGATTCAGAAAGCTAGAAAAGAAGGCTTCATTGACATAACACTTACACACACACACACATACACACTCATATATACATACACATATATATGTATATGTATGTACTTATTTATGTATATATATATAAACAAATGCATACATTAAACATATACATATATACAATATATATATACTATACATACACACACACACACATATATATAATCATACAGGTATTTGAAAATGCACAAAAAAATTCAATGCATAAATACCGCCAAAATTTTACGAGTGTGTGTGTGTCTCTCTCTATGAAGAGCAACGAAGCTGAGCATTCCAGCACAGGGAACCATTTCATATCTCTAGAGCAGAAGAGATTCGAAGACAGCCCTTAGTTGGATCGAAATTGTAGAAATTCCTTTGCGTTACAGCTTCATTTGCACGTAAGAGATGGTTGCAAACATCAACTCATAAAAACGTTTATGTGCATGATTTACATAAACATTCACTGCACTTTGATGCTCAATAACATACAGTAAAATAAAATGAAATAATTTTGTTTAAATCGACCATTCCAACAAATATAACTGTCTTGCTACAAAGAAATATTAAGGAAAGATTTGCTTTACCGCGGTATTCATGGTAAGTATATAAAGCTAACTGAAATTATTCATGAACGAAGAAGATGCTAAATTAATGCTGACGGAGCTTTGTTAAGTGAGTTTGCGGTAAGTATTGAGGTGCTACGATGGAGAATCTCATGGTACCCTTGCTGTTTGCTCTTCTCAGAGGTAAGATAATGAAAGACGCAGTTGGAGATTGAAACAAAAGGCTTTATTGGAATAACTACAGGAAATTTGGCAGACTTAAAACATGCAGATGATGCCGTTTTAATCTGCAAAACATCTCAAGATTTATAATGTTTTCTTAATTGAATATATTATACGTCTGCAGATATGAAACTCAAGATAATCTACGATGAACCGAAGGGATGAGGACAGAATATGCACACAGGGATGAAATAACATTAGATGGAGAAAGGTTTAATGAGACTGACTTTTAAATATTTGGAATTTTGTGAAAGACTAGAAAGGCAAATCAAACAACAGGCAGGTCGAATAAGATTTAGAAATTAAAAAGACTGAAGATTTTACATTAGCTTAGTCGGTTCTAGATTACTAAACGGGCATGCATAATATTACGACTATGAAACTATGCCTAAAATATTCTGTCGGCTGGAGATTAATACTTTGAGAAGACTGTCCAGAGTCAAGTGACAGGACAGAGTTAGAAATGATACCATAAGGGAAATTACAGAAGTTTCGTATGTAGATGAGTTAATGATGAAAAGGATATGGAGATGGCTCGGACATGTCCTTCGCACTATCTAGGGAGAACAGTATGTGATAGCGACATTGGTTGTAAGTTATTACCGAGGTATAGTAAATTGGATATTAAAGACATTCAAGCTTAATATTTGTGAAATATATTATATATATATATATATATATATATATATATATATATATATATATATATATATATATATATATATATATATATATATATATATATATTATATTCACAAATATTAAGCTTGAATGCCCTTTAATACCTAATTTACTATACCTCGGGATAACTTTTCATATATATTAAAAGTGACGAAAGCAATATACAGTATGTTTATCCTATTTCAATGAAGGCTTAGAAAGCGTTACTCATGAGGCTTGCAGGTGTACCAAGAGAATCAGAAACGTTTTGGAAACAGGAACGCAATGCCCCAAAAATAAAGATAAAATAATGAGAAATATATTATAAAAAAACATATTCTGTCTCTTTCAACGCACCTGTGAAGGCGACATTTTTTTCTCAAAAATGCTCAAACATGAGAATGAAATTAGCAATGCATTCAAATTCCACATCTGCAAAAATTACTACCTGTAACATACGTGTCCTTTCGACTGAAGGCAAAATAGACCCGACCCAAATCCATTATGCAAACTAATCTGCTAAAAAAATAAAAAAGAAAAAAGCACCCTTTCTTTCCTCAGGTCTTATTACTTAAGGTTAACGAGATGCAGCAAATCCCCGGGTGACACAGCGACGGCCATCTTTTAGGACCAAGGCTCCATTGGATGCAAAATATTCCGACGTTAATGCTCGGTAATGGTCTCGTGAAATCATTAATGTTACCATTGCAGCCAAAGGAATGAAGACAGCAAACGATCAATTAAACATTAGTCGGTGCGACCTGGAGGTAGAAACTATCTGATGAAAATTTTAATATGACATGTATAATCATCAGCTCAATTTAATAAAATTATTCTTATACATACACCAACCCCCACACAAATACACACACATATATATATATATAATCTGTTTATATACGTTTGTGTGCGTCTATGTATAATTATGAATATTTTCAAAGGCAACAGCAATCATGAATAATTTTGAATTCGGGATGATCTGAGCTGAAAAATAAAGGGCCACGATTACTTGAAGCAGTAAATATACTTACTCGTAAATAAGAGAATTGTGTGTCTGTGTGCACATTCTCCCTAGAGCAAAAGGTATACTGAAAACAAAACTTATTTTTGCACTGACGGAAATGGATTCAGCCATTTTAACAAACACATTTACGAAAACAGGAGTAATTTACAATTGTACGCTGACGACTTCTTGCAATGTGTTTTTATTCAAATCAGGAAAGGCATGTCTCCTTTCATTTTTTGTAGGAAAACATACAGCTAAAACTTTATTAACACATTTATTTATATTATATAAACACAATTTTCTCTAATCTAACAGCTACAGCTTCAGAGGAAATGTGATAATTTGTGCCTCCTTGATTTATAAAGCCCCCAAATTTCATTAGGGGAAAGCACGCACATATAAATATTTCCGAGGATTATCATGTACAGGCTTTGTGTAAAGATTATGATACCCAGGAAAATGACTGTTACTGTACATCTTTCGACTAATTCTTTGCATCGTCACAATTCTCACAACTTCAGTTCTTCTTACACTACATAAGCAATTCTTCTCATCAGTTGCAGCAATAATTAGAATTTATGGGCAAAATTCTGGATTTAGGTAACTGGAACTATACATAAGATATTTTTCAGCGACATAACAGATGAATTTTAAGCAATAAAATAAAACTTAGGAATATCTCACAACAAAAAAGAAGGTGGTGAAGTAGCTTTATTCTCTCATGAGCGCCAAACGGACGTTTCCTCAGCAGATGTTCCAAATACACTGCCTGCTGATAAAGGGGTGATAATGCAGTTGCCGTTCAACACACTATTATTACATTAAATAATCCCCGTTCACTCCAAACACAGGGATAATCGTTTTTCATCTAACCCTATTCTCTTCTTCATTTATGAGCGTTTCACAAAGTTCTCAGATTCGCTCATATAAGAAGCAATAGCCACAAGTTTCACAAGTTTCAGTTGTGACTACATATTAAAGTTATTTTTGTGACTATACATAATCAAGTTCATATACTACCATTGCTCCTCCATTCCCCTTCCCCTAAATGAACCACGAGGCTTGTCAAAGTCAACAGGACTACTTAGAAAAAATCCAAACCCTTTTGTTAGTTCAGTCTTATTGACAAACAATATGACAAATGAAAGACCGCGCAATGACATTTCATATTCGATATAATTACATGACACATCTGACTGGAATAGCCCATTAGCTACAAAATGACACGTGAAAGGTTACTTCTTGAGAAAATCAAATAAACAAATAATAAGCCAAAAATGCTTAAAGCATTTCAAACACATACACTTTAGATTAAAAACAAATTTCTTTCTTTCAAATTGACTAACGTCTTCTCTGGTCAACCACTCCCGCCTTACACTTTCCTTCCGTCTGTATAAACATATAAACCCAAATAGTATAAAAAGAGTACACTAAATTAAAAAGAATAAAACAATGCGAGATTCACTTCTCAAAAGTCCACGAGTGCTCGCTATGCACTCGACGACCTCTCCAACTTGTGTATAGCTTCGCTGGCCCCTTCAATACACCATACAGAGCATTTTCAGCTACACCAGAGAGAGAGAGAGAGAGAGAGAGAGAGAGAGAGAGAGAGGGGATCTTTTCATTTGCAAATTGGAAGAAGTCTGGTTGATGGGAACAGGCATGTTTATTTCTCTAAAAGCAGAACTTTCATTTTGGTATTATAATCCTCTGTATTCAATGAAACGTTGAACGATGGCTATAATGACAATGACAGCCTGCTATTTACTAATGTCCTCCTAACTTTAGAGGTAAACTGTTTTTTTTTTAGGCATCTCTCTCTCTCTCTCTCTCTCTCTCTCTCTCTCTCTCTCTCTCTCTCTCTCTCTGTATATATATATATATATATATATATATATATATATATATATATATATATATATATATATATATATATATATATATATATAGCTAGCTGTCATTCAGAAAACTCTGAATGACAACCGATAAACCCTCTCTCTCTCTCTACCCCTCACTCTCTCCACTCTTTCTTCTCCCTAACACCCCCTCTACTCTCTCTCTATCTCCTCCCCTTTCCTGTTAAGATAGTTGCTTCATTTACATTGCCCAGCAGTTTCAACATTTTATATTTCACCCCTTCTCACCCCCCATTCCTATCAGGGCTGAACTTGGACTTAAAGGGTATCGGAGTAGTCACTATTCATCTCAGCGGCCTCGAGAACTATGGATTAGACACTAATATCTGTCATTTTCAGTTATTTTTACATGTCACTCCTTCCCACCCCCACCCCCTTTGGTGCCAGTGATGTCTCATTCCCGCAGTATTCTTTTCCAGATAGTAAGTCATAAGTATACTTAAATGAGGACAGTATGATAAACCCATAGAGTTTATTTAGTTACTAAGTCTACAGGCAGAACTAGCCCCGTTTCTGGGAGGCCCTTCCCACACCCACCCCCTTTGGTGCCCTTTGGTGCTAGTGATGTCTTACCCCCACAGTATTCTTTTCTAAATAGTAAGTCATATGTATACCAAGTTTGGCTGAAATTGTTCAATGCATTTTAGAGTTATGCTGGAACATACAAACAATCATACACACATGTACACATACATCTATTTATATATATAATATATATATATATATATATATATATATATATATATATATATATATATATATATATATATATATATATATTGTCATAAACTGGGGTGTCTTGGTGGGTGAGAAATTGAAACAAAGTTTATATTGATGCTGCCACGAAACCAAGAAAGCCCAGCTTATGAGCAAAAGGAAAAGTTATTTGAAAACTTACCTTAGATTTTCCTGGATTTACAATTGAATGAGGAAGGTCGTCATTTGGGAATTAGAATTCTTTTACAAATTTACAGGGGTTTATTTACAGAGACTTTAGCAAGTAAACAATGAGACAACAAAACAACAGGATAACTAAGGGGCAGACTCATTAATAGGACACTTGGAACAATAATGCAATGATTGGCAACAAGCAAGTTGATTCATAATGGGGCCAATGTGCAATACAATCAGTCCAATGATAATAATAACATTATTTAGTCTTGCCCTGATTATACGAAATAGTCTCAGATAATGCAAATGATGGAACTCCAGGATGGGAGAATAATTCATATGAACATTTTCGGGCCACAATGGATTTGGTACTGACTGCGACCAGGAATTTTCAGGATTTTTGGGTGTCAGACAAAATACTGAAGCACGGAGTGCGATCAGTCCACTTGTCTCTCCTGAAAGAGACGTCCCAGATTAACCACAGAGACACAGTGAAGGGAATGGAATCCCCTGTATAAATGGGGATACTCTACACTTAAATATTAACCACTATGTAGCCCAGCAGATAATTATAATGAAATCACGTAGGCACAATCTGGGAATCATAGCCTGCGTGGGCTCTAACAATGAACACGTGATCGCACTCACACAAAGAGAAAATTAACACTGGTATTGCTTAACCTAAATAGCCCTTAAATTGCACTGGGGGAGGGATAATTGATGATTATCACAGGATCTTTACTTGAATTCAAGTCACGTAAATGTCGAGATATGGGAGGCAAGGCAGGACTCCAACAAAGGAGGATTGCTTTGTGGAGGAAGGAGTTAAAGTTTAAAGACATGGGAAATTTTTGGAGTTTAAGTAGGCGGGAAAAGTGCTTACAGATTAAAATCCTACCTCGCCCCTAGCCTCGATATGCCTATTGGACCTTCCCTATACCTAAACGCTCCCACATCACGTGATGGGGGTGAAAAGGGGATCTACATTGTTTACCCCAAATCAGGTGAGTTGGGGGGAGGTGATTCCTACGTTGGTGAAAACTGGCTTTAACTGCTGTTCTCTGTTTCAAAATACACTTGCTTCTACTGCGCCCGGCAATTTCCCCAGCTCGGCAGTCAAATGAATAGCAGTTTATTTCAAAATTAAATAATGCACTGAAATTCACAGGAGGGAGGGATGTATATCCTTGAGAATATATATATATATATATATATATATATATATATATATATATATATATATATATATATATATACTGTATATATATATAGATATAGATAGATAGATACATATATACACACATACATCTATAAAAACACACACACATATATATATATATATATATATATATATATATATATATATATATATGTATGTATATATATATATATATATATATATATATATATATATATATATATATATATATATATATATATATTATATATATATATATATATATATATATATATATATATATATATATATAAAATCAGTAAGCTACAAATGTCCTTTAATATCCAATTCGCTCTACCTCAGAAATAATATATTTTCATATATGTTACCGAAGGGGAATTTTTTAGTTTAGTTGATAATAAGTTCGTCGTCCCGTGGGCTCGAACCAATGAAGGACAAGAACTCAGGACTACAGTGGACGCCTTTACCCACACAGCCAAACGCACTACATGGTCAGCATGGCAGAGGTGGGTTGATACCGACTCTAAATACAAATACCTGAGTTCGATGGGGATCTGTAGATGGGAGCCGATATCAACTTATACCTCACTTGTTAGAACTCACACTTTCTCATGCTGGACAGAAGTATCAATTCCTGGACATAGCCGATGACTTGGATCACATCGACATAACATTGTGTGTGCAAACAAAACCCAGGAAGCAACGAAGGCAATGTGCCACGGAAGGGAAAATTTGTTAGCCAGTTTCTTTTTCTTTGACTCGCTATTCTCTCTCTCTCTCTTGCACATTTCATCATCTCAGTAACTCCTTGCCTTTTCAATTTCAGCGGTGAATCTATTCCCCAAATGTGTAAATTCCTTGACAGAGTACAATATAATTCTCACCCCTTGCTAGCAAGCGAGTAGATTAAAGGATCTCCCTCCAACAGTTGCATTTATTCGATCATAGAGAGAGCATCATCTGAGTGTTAGCCTTACCTGGAACCATCTCATTCCAGGAGTGTTATTGATGCTGATACCAGCCTAGTCGTGCTTCTGTGTTCCTGACTGCCTGAAGATTTGCGCCCTAACGAGGCTGATAGAATTGTTGTCTAATTGGCTTATAGGACCACTTGTGTGGCCAGCATTTGTAACTGTGACGCATTATCCATTTCACTCACTCATTGCTGTTGTGTAACCTCCAAGTTAATTAATTTAGTGAAATTGTCCCAATTTTCCTTTGCAATTTCTTCCTTATTGTGATTGTAATTAATAAATTAATATTAAGAAATTCACTTTCACCTGGCGACCTACCATTTATTGCTTGATTTGGCATTTTTATTAGTTTACAGGCTTATGAGAAGAATTTTGTAAGGCCAAGATTAATAATTCAAAATAAAATATTGTCTCATCATTGAAATCCGTAACAATATATATATATATATATGTATATGTATATATATATATATATATATATATATATATATATATATATATATATATATATATATACTTATATATGTGCATATATATATATATATATATATATATATATATATATATATATATATATATATATATATATATATATATATATATATATATATATATATATATATATATATGTGTATATATATATATATATATATATATATATATATATATATATATATATTTATATATTATATATAAATATATATATATATATGTATATATATATATATATATATATATATATATATATATATATATATATATATAATTTCATACTTATATAATTCGACCGTTACGAAAGGAGGCAAGTTCAGAAATAGTTCTCTCACCCGCCCTGTCCTGTAAAAGGAGACGCCGAGTGTTAAATGGCATTTTCTGTTTGCTGATCCTTTGGAAAACAAATTGCCTTCGCTCTTAACGCCGCCTCACTTTTAAACGTATATTTTTTCGTCGGAAACTCCGAAGATTTAAGAGTCTCTCCAGTAACCTTTCAACAACGTTTCTTTACCTTCGTGTTCGTCACACGATTAGATTTCAGGAGTATTTCTTTAATCAGGTTTATTTTACTAATATTACGCTCCGTATCCCGTTTGCATGTTCCCTTAGGATTTAAAATGCTTATCAAATTTAGGCAGTCGGAAGGACATTTCGAAGCTCGAATGGTTCTTAAAATTCGAGTCAAATTTACAATTAATCTGAAATCGGAACTCTGGAGATTTTTAAGCGACAAATATTAGTCATCTTTATTTCCATTTCCAATTACTGTTGAATGGAGCGTTAACACTAAGCAGATAATCAGGGGAGTTGTACTGTAGCAACCGACAATCATACCATACTTATCATCAGTAATATTAAAATTAAATTTCATTTCATGGGATAATGAATATGAGATAAGAAATCACTGATAGATTCTTCTGTTGTTTAAGTCAAGTAACCTTCATATCAATAAAGACACTTTTGACGTTCTTACAAGTTTTAAAGGAAGTTAAGCTTTTACACTGAATGTGGCGATCATGAATGTAGCTGTAAGTGAATAATTCAATAATTAAGAGTTTTTCCTTTTAATTTTGATCTAAAATTTGAATAATTTCGACTTCGATGGCCAATGCTGTTGTGATAACTGTTTCATTTAAAATCCATGAAGTGATCAATTCACAAAATTCGACTCAGTGCAATGGGTGCCAGTCGAAAAGGTGGAAAATATTGCTTTCCATAAATAACACAATGTTTGTACGTACTGTACAGTATATACAGTATGTATGTATGTATGTATGTGTATGTACAAAATATATATATATATATATATATATATATATATATATATATATATATATATATATATATATATATATATATATATATATATATATATTACACAAGCACACATATGTATACATACTGATGCTGTGATATACCATATTGAATTTAATACCTGATTTGTTTCATTTTGAGATAGATAAAAAAAATTTTAGGTAATATGCAATTCACCGGCAATGATTAGTAAATACCAATAAAAAAAAAGCTAACTATTATGCTGAAACATTTTAACAATAGGATTTTATTCGGGATGTATAACTTTTGGGACTGAAGGCTGAACTTTACAGATAGTATGCCATATAGTTAATAAATTACTAGCAATTGTGTCAACGGGGAGCATAAGAGCGTGGTAAGTGTTTAATTCTTTTCTATTTGTTTTAGCTGTGGGTAAACTATACCTGGGCGTGTGAAGGAAACTGTAATAGGTGGATTCCATGGAGGGATGAGAGACTTCGTTATCCATTTTATTACACTGCTGGGTACTGTAATTGTCTTTTTGTTGTAAAGGTATGTTGTGTTTAGGATATCTGCAATTATGATTCCGTTTGAATTTATTTGCTTCTGTCATCATTCATTTAAAGATTATAACCATGCATTCTGTTATTTTCAGTAACTGTGTTACATCAGCGTCCTAATGTTTCCCCATTAGCTGACATGATATAACAGTACACACACACACACACACACACACACACGCACACATATATATACATGTATAACTGAATCACGAAAATATGGAACGTGATGAACATATAAAGATAAAATCCACGAAGGAAACGGAAACACTGGAGTGCTGCGAGGCCTTTCGACACTTACGTCCTTTACTTAGCAGACTGAAGAAATATAAGAGTAAGTTTACAAAGAAAACTCATATAAATGACAGATGGGGGTTATAAAGGAAACATATATACCTGGAATCCAACACAATTGAAGAATTAGTAGAACTGCCAAAACAGGGTTAAACATTTAAGAGGTTTTTGCGAAGGATTAGGATCAACCGTTCAGAAACAGGGACAGGACAGTTAAAATATACAGGGTCGTGACTGACCACCAAAAAAAAAAATTAGTACAACAAAATAATTCGTTTTTTTGTAAACAATAATAATTTTTGCAAGATGAACTTTTTTACAAATAAAAAAATTATATTAAACATACGGATACATAGAAAATATATATCAAGTAACTAACTTGTAATTAAGTCAGTGATTTTATCTTTTAGGCCATTCTTGAACATTTTTCTAATACAGGGGCCCCAATAATACGTACCAGGGATAAGCTTAAAATTACAGTTGGAAGTAAGCTGGATAATAGCAGATTCCAATAGATTTCTTGAAGAGAAATCTTTCGATCTGGCAATCACTGAACTTTCGGTCCAATTTATCCTGTGAGAGTTTTCACTTAAATGAATGAATATAGCACTGGATGCTTGTCCAGTTTTGACTGAATACTTATGTTGCTTAATACGTACATCTAAATCTTTGCTAGATTGGCCAATATAAAAAGTGGGGCAGTCCAAACATGGAATTTTATATATTATGTTGTTTTCTTTAGGGCTATTTTTTACTAACATTCTTTTGAGTGTGTTATTATAAGCCGTCACCTTAACATCAAAATATCAATTTTTTCCTGTATGTCTTTACGAGCTTTGCACATTGTCAATCTCCAGTATTTGGATCAAGAAATTGAATACATAAGAAAAATAGGGACAGATGTACAGTATGTTATCCTTCACATATACTAGATATTTGTTATAACAAAGCCCACAACAAGTTTTATAGTGAAAGTAACATGAAGAAAGAAACCCCTATGAACATTCTTAGCTTGCCTTATTTTAGTGGTTTTGAAAACATAAAATCATTGTTAAAACCTTTTAATATCAACCTCGTTTTTCATATAATAACACACTCAAAAGAATGTTAATAAAAAATAGCCCTAAAGAAAACAACATAATATATAAAATTTCATGTTTGGACTGCCCCTCTTTTTATATTGGCCAATCTAGCAAAGATTTAGATGTACGTATTAAGCAACATAGTATTCAGTCAAAACTGGACAAGCATCCAATGCTATATTCATTCATTTAAGTGAAAACTCTCACAGGATAAATTGGACTGAAAGTTCAGTGATTGCCAAATCGAAAGATTTCTCTTCAAGAAATCTATTGGAGTCCGCTATTATCCAGCTTACTTCCAGTTGTAATTTTAATCTTAGCCCTGGCATGTATTATTTGGAGCCCTGTATTAGAAAAATGTTCAAGAATGACCTAAAAGATAAAATCACTGACTTAATTACAAGTTAGTTACTTGATATATATTTTCTATGTATCCGTATGTTTAATATAATTTTTTATTTGTAAAAATGTTCATCTTGCAAAAATTATTATTGTTTACAAAAAAAAAAGAGAATTATTTTGTTTTACTAATATTTTTTTTGGGTGGTCAGTCACGATCCTGTATAATCTTTTAATTGTCCTGTCCCTGCTTCTGAACGGTTGATCCTAATCCTTTGTAAAAACCTCTTAAATATTTAACCCTGTTTTGGCAGTTCTACTAATTCTTCGATTGTGTTGGATTCCAGGTACATATGTTTCCTTTATAATCCCCATCTGTCATTTATATGAGCTTTCTTTGTAAACTTACTTTTATATTTCTTCAGTCTGCTAAGTAAAGGACGTAAGTGTCGAAAGGCCTCGCAGCACTCCAGTGTTTCCATTTCCTTCGTGGATTTTATCTTTATTTACATATATACATATATATACTGTATATATATATATATATATATATATATATATATATATATATATATATATATATATATATATATATATATATATATATATATATGCTACTTATATCCACAACGACTTCAAAATCCGGTAAGCAATGATCTGGAGGGGAGGTGTGAGGTTGGGGGGAGGGGGAATAGCAGAGGAAATAATTTTACTAATACACGTGGAGTGATTCAAATGATTAAACGTGCAAGGATTCGTGCAATTACTGCGACTGACAACGATTTGTCACTTAGAAATAATCAAGAATAACTTTCAGCGATTCTTTGAGTGCTATTTTGCTGAAGTTCACATTTTTATTTTGAGGGGTAGCGTTGCGCTAACATGGAAGGAAACTAACACTAAAAAAAAGAAACAAAGGGACTTTTGCTGTCCCAAAAAACCTATGAACCACATAGATCCTCAAAATAAAAATACGAACATCAGCAAAATAGCACTCAAGAATCGCTGAAAGGTATTCAAGAGCATTTCTAAACGATAAATCGTTGTCAGTCGCAGTAATTGCACGAATCCTTGCATGTTTAATTATTTGAATCACTCCACATGTATTAGTAAAATGATTGGAGCTATTATTTCCCCCCGCCCCCTCCAAATCATCGCTTTCCGGATTTTGAAGTTGTTGATACAAGTAGCATATATATATATATATATATATATATATATATATATGTGTGTGTGTGTGTGTGTGTGTGTGTGTATGTGCGCACTAGTATGTCATGTCAGCTAATGGGAAAAAATTAGGACGTTAATGTATTACCAGATATATTCCAGGAACACAGTTACTGAAAATAACAGTATAAAGAGAAGGCTGGAGAGCAATTGCTATATAATGACTCCTAAAGGTACAATAATTAACGAATAACTAACGACCCTCTCAGAAGCACGTAACCTCTCGACAAAGTATTAAGAATTAATTCTAAGGCAAAAAAAAAAAAAACTTATAATCTAGAAATTATTCTTACGATGGCTGCGACTATGACTGACTAGAAAATAACATTTCAAACAAAACAAGCAAAAATAAAATAGAGCTTAAAGAAAATAATGATTTAGAAAGGATCTTAGCGTAATCTAAGTTTAAATAGGTCAAAGGTATTTTCGGAAACGAGAAGGAAAACAATTGAGTCAGCGCTATATATCACCTGGAACAATAATCAGCAGATTTTGGCAATTATTGATACAATAATTTGCTGATAGTTGGCGTCGCAACGATTTTATCATTTATGCCAAATAGCAAATTAGCCAAAAATAAAAAAAATAAAAAACGATACTCACAACATCGACATGATCATTTTCTTTTCAATTACGAGGGTGATTTATAAATGCAATTAACCTTCGTTGCATCACCAAACATCCGTATATTACATAAAATACATAATCATGAAACCCCATTAATAAAAAAAACACGCAACAGAAAAAAATCGCTAAAATATCGAATTCGCGAGAAACAAACGTTGAAGATCTCAAAAACAATCTTCCAAAGCCTCTGCCCTCCGTTAAGGAGCAAAACTATCATTTATCAAAAACAAGAAAGAACTGTTGCGGAAATTTAGTGTGACATTGACGCATTGCAGGAGTCTTGGGTGAGGTTCTCACATACAAAAATTTGAAGGTACAAATCCTTCTCTCGACTTACATACAAACATATACACATACGCACTGTACACACAAAGTCAAATATATATATATATATATATATATATATATATATATATATATATATATTGTTATAAATATTGCACCACTACCACTATTGCAGGACTCCATAAGGAAGGAATTCCTGTGGATACGTTAGTTAGACCAGGACCCAGGGAGGGGCCCCCCAAACTAGGCTACAACATGTAAGTTTTCTGGGATGGAGTTCAATAGGGGTAGAGTCAGGTAGAAGGATTAGAATTCCCAATGGAATAGTCACCCTAGTAGTACAGTGGCTATAGTCCCTTGCCAGAACACCTATTTCCCTGCGCTCTCTTTCTGCTGGTCTCTTTTGTATTTCAGGAATTCAGGCACTGCGTCTCACCACTTCCTTGGCCTGAGGGCTTAAGGGCGGGTCAAATCACCCAGCGAACAAGGATTCAACTGGGGCAAGAGGAGTTACAACTCAGCTAAGCCACAAAACAGACGTGTCTCCCTAGGACCCGATTTGGTTCGCATCTCCCAGCTCTTTGCCTACTCAACTGGTATAGGTTGCAAGAGACCTGGATGGCAAGTTGTCCCTCATTTGTTAACTGAAGACCCATTGGATCAACTGGCTATATTGCAAGTGCACATGCAGGCTGGATTGCTCAGGTAAGTCTGAAGTCATCTGAGTACCAGTATCTTTGCCTACCACTAAATTCTCTTCCATTTCAGGTTTTTCATCTCCCAAAGAAAATTCTCTTGTTCCAGTCTTGTTACTGCTAGTGTGTGTAATCCATTTTATGAAGTAAGTCTAGGAACAGATTAATCCCTTGAAATCAGCAGCAAAGTGTTACTTATCCCTCCATGGTGTTAGATTATTATAACTGAAACAATCTCTCCTGCCTATTCTTATCTGGAATAATTCTATTTCCAGACGTGTTACCTCAGCCCCTTGTATCTGTCACCAACCTGCCTTGAGAATTGCTCATACAGGCAATCAATTCATCATTGCAAGATTACCTGTTTCTACAGCTGATTGCAAGATTCCCTTACTGTATTCTCAAGCTAAGAAATTTACCAGTTTTTTCCTGAAAGCCAGTTAATTGTTCATTTTGTGTGATCTTTATTACTGCATTGGCCTTGCTGGTTTGCATACCGGTCAATATTCATTTCTCCTGATTTAACTGTGTGAAATAAAGTAATCTAGATAACTGCGGCTTTCATGGTGACCTTACCCTTTATTAGAGACGTAGAACTAAGGTGAGTAACTTTGTTTTCACTTCTCATATATTTGGTCCTGTGTAGTGGCCCTTAAGACCAAACTAAAAAACTAATATTCAGTTCATTTGCCATTCCTGGCCAAATATGTAACATATGCATACATACATACATAATTTATTACATGCATACATATATATAAATGGATCAGTACCGCCGGGTCTAGATCCCTCGACACAGTGCCTTCCAGCGACTCATATATATATAATATATATATATATATATATATATATATATATATATATATATATATATATATATATATATATATATATATATATATATATGAGTCGCTGGAAGGCACTGTGTCGAGGGATCTAGACCAGCATGTACTGATCCATTTATCACTTAAAAATTCCCCTTCGGTGATAATTCCCCATCAGGGATATTCCCGAAGTAGTGTGAATTGGATATTAAATGACATTTTAGCTTCACGACTGTATATAAATCACAGTGTGATAAAAATTTCATGATAATAGCAGCGTGTTCCAAACGTACCAATGAACTATCATGGTGGAGGTGGGTTAATGATGAAGCTAAGTACAATTTCCCCGCTCTCGATGGGTAAAAAAGTATGGCAGATTTGGCATTAACTTATACCTCTCTTGATGGCTCAGTGGTTTTACCATCGACTGGGATCGTTGGAAGGTACTGTGTTGTGGGATCGAGACCCTTCGGTGATAATTCCCCACCAGGGATATTCCAGAAGTAGTGTGAATTGGATATTAAATGACATTTGTAGCTTCATGATTGTATATAAATCACAGTGTGATAAAAATTTCATGATAAGAACTGTGTGTTTCAAATGTACCAATGAGCTATCATGGTGGAGGTGGGTTAATGCCGAAGCTAAGTACAATTTCCCTGTTCTCAATGGGTAAATAAGTACAGCAGATTCAGCATTAACTTATACCTCTCTTGATGGCTCAGTTATTTGACTGTCAACTGGAGTCGTTGAAAAGTACTGTGTCGAGAGATCAAGACCTGGCGGTACTGGTCCATTCATCACTTAAAAATTCTCCTTCGGTGATAATTTCCTATAGAGGATATTCCCGAAGTAGCATGAATTGGATATTAAATGGCATTGGTAGCTTCATGATTTTATATATATATATATATATATATATATATATATATATATACAAACATAAATTAAATATTCATATATATATATTATATATTATATATATATATATATATATATATATATATATATATATATATATACATATATATATACATATATATATATATACATAAAATTTTATATTATATATTCTTTTTTACTTGCCAGCCATGGCCTTGGCAATGGAATGCTATAAAATGGCTGACAGTAATACAAAAACTGGGAAGAATGAAAGACAGGGAATACTAAGCTTGAGTTCTCCCTTCGTCAAGTTACTGTAAGGCGTAATTATATTCAGTGAAAGATTAACTACATTTACTTAACAAATACTAACAACAGTCCACAAAGAGTTATATAATTGGCACACGTGTTAACACAATATATGAAATGAAATTATAAATATTTGGTGGTGCTGCAGAGAGGTAAAAATCCCTTGTTTCATCACAAGTGGAGCACAGATGACCGACATGTACGAGTTGAGATGGTCTTACGTTACACATGATAAAAACATCCCTCTTGGGTATCCATAACGATCACTCCTTTATGAGTTGGTGTTATGTGGCACGAGGCAAATGGCGGCCTCTGTGAGGTAGAGCGGGAATAGACTTCTGCTCGAAATGGTTCCTAGTAGCAGAATGAACAGTCTTCTTGGGCCATGCTTCTCTGGAATGGGCGAGGATCGCCTCAGGGCAACTTTCACGAGATGGCAGCTGCTGAACACGCCACTCCCATTAAGCCTAAAAGACAGAAATACGGCAGCAAAGAGAGTGGGTAAAAGGTGGGGTTATTGAGAGAGAAGAATGCTGGTTTGGATGGCAGTGCCCTCCCATTGTGCTGGTTGGCCATCTTACGTGAATTCAGTCACTAGGTTAAGCCCAGTGCCCGTAAGATAGCCCCCAATTAAGCAGAGATTCCATCCTAAATTGGACAGAAATTCTGTAAGAACAGGCTTAACCAGTGTGACTCCAAGCAAGGTAAAGGGGAAGTTTTGGCTGGATGGCATCGCAGAACTCTCTCCCTCAATTACATAAAATGACAATACTTAATACTAAGGACAATGTACCTGCATTTATTTAACTGGGGTACTGTCTGTGGGATAAATTTTAAAACCTGAATATTAAGTTAACTCGACACAAAGGTCACAAAGTTGAACTAACTGAAATCCACACACACTCAAGCTAACGCAGCACTATCAAAGTGATAAACTAGCCAACATGCAAATAATATATCCCTAAGGTAAATAAACATGTTAAAAATTCAATAATAATAATAAAAATAATTTTCCATATAATACAGCTGGGTATTGCAATTGAATATTTCACAAGCAAATAAAATACTTCGAACATGGGCATGCTGGAATGCAACAAAATACATATGTAGCTAGGACATGTCCTCCACTATGCTTGAGAACAGACATAGCAAATCACAAAGGTAAGGTATGAACATAACACGATTTATAGATACAAGTCCTCATTAGACTACAGCTTAGAGACAATCTAGACATCCTTCTCTGGGCCGAGTACCAAAATTCCTCTATTAAGATGAGGCACTGCTACACGTGGGACACGAGGGTCAGGAGAGCTCAGTAGCCCTAATCAGTACAAGAAATAGGAACCTAAGGCTATGTGTAATATATGCATGGCAATGGGCCTCTGTCATTATTTGTGTTTCTGGCACTTGGCCTTCCAGCTGTAGTACAGGAGGATTAGCCCCTTGATACAGGTAGCCTTCCAGTTACTTCTACTGGGAAGCACTGGATTTCCTCAAGGGAACGGTGCACTTCAGCTCTTATTTTTTCCTCAGGATCAACTGTGCGAATAATTCCTGGGTCTACTGGTGGCTTTGCCTCTTCTAATTCACCTTTAGGCTTGGATATTTCAGAGATAATTGGTGGGGTCGATACCTGAGGAGGCACAGGAGTGCCTTCAGGACCTAAGCCGTATGTGCCATTGGAAGCTGCTTCAATGGGCGGAGCAGGCACAATGCTAGCCACTGCCTTGGCTGCTGCAACAATCTCGACAGTGGTAGTGCCAACAATGGGGTCTGAGGGAGTGCCACCTATTTCAGCTGCTGCAACAACCAGAGTAAGGGCTGTGCCATGTATCTCTGCCAACTGTTGTTGCAGTTCCTGGATTTGGACAACTAACTTGGCTCTTAGGGATTTGTCCACTAGAGTCTTGCCTTTTGAGGACTTAGGAGAAGAGGAAGAGTTCATTATGGGTGCAAGAGGTTCGCATGTTGTAAGACCTTCTGAGGGGAGATCGAGGGCATGCTCTGGCACTGGCACTAAGGCAGGCCCAGGCACAGAGGCTGAAGTAGGGAATGGCTTGACATCCGTGACAGATGGAGCACTGTCCTGATCAGTGCATTCAACTGGTACAGGCAATGTCTCGACGGCAGGGCAGAAAGAATTATCCGCTCCTGACGGAAGCCGTGAGGGAGTTGGATCTCCGGAGGGGAGATTCAAAGAGGGTTCAGGCTCTGGCTCTGCGGTAGGCTCAGGTCTTGGCACAAGCTCTTCATCTGACCAGAGCATACTGACTCAGCTGAAATCTATTTTATCTGGCTTGTTGTAAAGCCAGAGTGAACTGGTGCTGAAATCTATTCTAGATGGCTTTGGGGCAGGTGCAGACTCTGGCATGTAGAACAAGCTGTCTGTTCCTAGGTTATCCAGCAGTAGGTCTGGAGGAGGGTCCAGGAAAGAGGTGAGACATGAGGGCCTGTCCTTATGAGTAGATCGTAGTCTTCAGGAAGGAAATCAGCCACCCCGAAAGGTACTAATTCTACATTGTTGGGGTGTGGTCATCCTCAATTAGACAGCCGGGAGGTTCGTCCTGCATCCATCTCCACTCTCATAAGTTATGGTTCTCTTAGAGTGGAGGACAATCTGAGCCGGTGCCTGGTCTTCCCATATGAGGGACATGGTGTTGTGGGGGTCTTGGCAGCCGAGGACCCGTTGACCTGTATCATAACCTCTGGGAGATGCCAGTTATAAGCCCCTCAACTGGGGGTCCTTGCAGAAGGGCTCTCCTTCAGATAGGTGCCAAGGGAGTCTGTCAAGCCAATGACCCGTCCACTTTTTTACACTGGCTCATAATGGCACTCCAGTATACACATGGCCTGTCCTCTGTTCTATCTGCGTATAGGCAGTGATTGCCTCCCCATAGGTAGCCATTTTGGCTGAGTTGCTAGAGTTTGAATATTGCAACTACTCTAGATGATGTGCTGTGGAGGTGCTAGCAGGGCAAAAGTGGCACTACATGGAGAGGCATTGCTTCTAGGTTGTGCTGTGAATGAATAATGAATGGTCGTGCGAACAACGGCACGGAATGGAAATGGCACTCTGAACTGGGCAGAGTGTAATGCAAACAAAATAAAAAAGTGGGCCAGTATAAGGCTCCAAGCACAATAAGAGTGCCCGTATGGTGAGGATGACACCAATAAAATTCGAGGATTAACACATTGCATGGGTCATATCCTACAATGCAGATGTGTGAGCATTTGGAACACAATGCTTGGGTCAAAGCCTACAAATGCCAAGGTATAATTATTGTAGCATGCTGCACGGGTCAAAGCCTACAAATGCAAGGGTGTGATTATAACACAATGCACAGGTAAAAGCCTACAAATGCAAAGGTATCATTATTTGGACTCAAGGCACAGGTCAAAGCCTACAATGCAAAGGTGTGATTACTGCAACACAAAGCACAGGTCAAAGCCTACAAATGCAAAGGTAATTATTTGGACTCATGACATGCAGTGGACAAGGACACATATGTAAATTTGTGTATAAAACACAGAAAATGCTTCACTTGCCTACAGACACAATGGTAACATGGAGCAGAGGTGTTATTCAATTAGAACAGAGTGAAATTAATCAAATAACATTCAGTGCAACAATGGCATGAGAAGGGGTGGGAAGTGGGTGACGTAAAAATAGGCGAAATCAATAGATATTAGTGTCTAATCCATAGTTTTTAAGGTCACTGAGATGAATAGTCACATTCCCGATGCTCTTTAAGCCCAAGTTCAGCCCCAATATGAAAGGGGAGTGAGAAGGGGTGGGAAGGGGGTGACATGTAAAAATAATTGAAAACAACAGATATCAGTACCTAATCCATAGTTTTCAAGGTTGCTGAGATGAATAGTGACACTCCTGATGCCCTTTAAGTCTAAGTTCAGCCCCGATAGGAAGGGGGATGAGAAGGGGTTAAAAATAAAAAGTAAAAAATGACAGATATTAGTGTCTCACCCATAGTTTTCAAGATCGCTGAGATGAATAGTGACACTCTCGATGTCCTTTAAGTCCAAGTTCAGCCCAGATAGGAATGGCGGGTGAGAACGGGTGAAATATAGGATGTCGAAAATGCTGGGCAATGTAATTGAAGTAACTATCTTACCAGGAAAGGGAGGGAGTGAGATTGAGAGAGAGTGAGAGGGAGAGGAAGTGAGAGAGAGAGAGAGTAGAGGGGGTGTTGGGAGAGAGAGAGAGAGAGAGAGAGAGAGAGAGAGAGAGAGAGAGAGAGAGAGAGAGAGAGTTTATCACTTGTCATTCAGAGTTTTACCAGGCAGCACCAGGTTGGTCAGCTATATGTATATATATATATGTGTGTATGTATATGTATATATATATATGTCTGTGTATATATATATATATATATATATATATATATATATATATATATATATATATATAATTTCAGTGATTGTTACATCTTTCACACTTTACCTTCATACGTCTACTCAGAAAGCTCACCAACAGTGCACCGAACCCCATACTCACCTCACTATGCACCTTGTATCTTTCACTTGCTCTTTTGGCACCTTGATGTTGAAGCCTTTTCTTCCCAATATCCCTTTCACCTAATCTACTTAGCTCTTTCTAAGTCTTTCTCTCCTCCTTCCTTTTAACTCTTCCGTATTTTACACTCCTTTCACCCACTTATCATATTTCATCCTTCTACAAGAAAAAATATCTCAAAACTCTGATTCACCCTTTTACTTATGCTAACCCTTTTATGACTCCTGAATATCTGCCATTTCTCACCCCTGCAATTCTTCTTGCACAGCATATACATAAACATTTCATTTGTAAATTTTCCAACTTTTTTCTTTCATTCGCATTCAACTTCCACATTCACTTTCATAGAGGAGAATTGGCTTATCAATCCTTTTATATATTCCAAAATTGGCAGACATAGATCGCTTATGTTTCTGCCTAACTTTCGCATACATCCTGTTATTTTCATCACATCACCTTTTCTGTGACTCTCATCTCTCATACCAGCATCTTCCACAATATTTACAGCCAAACACCTATGCATATCTACTGTTTCCTTTCTCCTACCATTCATGTTAACATCCACTAAGCCATCTTCTTTAAATCCATTTACTCTTGCAACTTTACTTTTGCTCACATTTACTCTAAATTTTGTCAATTTAAAAACACTTGCAAACTCTAATTCTGGTTATTGTGTATAATCACCACACATCTTCAGCAATGATCAGTCAATCCACACTTCGTTTATGAACCATAGTCTTATCACAAACTACTATTCCTCGTTTTCAAACATGTTTGTAAAAAAATTTCACTTGAAACTATGCACTTCTAAAATAAAGCTTTTTTCAAACATATTTCCACAAGATTTTCGCCATTTCCATTTACTCTAAAAAATCCATATCAGCCAACAATGCAATATCTCTCTGTCACATACCTTTGCATTTAAATCACCTAGCACAAAACCCTCTCACCCACATTATATCCACTAAGCTCAGATTCAGATTCCTCTATAAAAGAACCTTCCACTCATTCTTTGTCTCTCGCTGTGTTCAATCTTACCAAGCAATCCTAGAACTAACCCATTTGGAAAAAAACGCACTCGCGCACACAGACAATATATATATATATATATATATATATATATATATATATATATATATATATTGATATAGACATTCCTGAATTAGAATGGTCGTAATAAGCTCTCCGCATGTAAAATAATGCAATTTTGGGAAAAAATTCAGTAGGACCACACAGGTAGAAAACAGGAGACACTCCTAGCCCATTAGCGATTCGGTACGGCGCCAATAAAGCTTGGTTTGCTCCACCTCTCTCCAACTTTAACGACCCCTCCATTGTATTCCTAACGGCCAAAACCTTTGTGCTGCCGTACACTCCCTTTTCTAGGCACAAACCGAAAAACATGGATGTTGGGCATTACCAGATGAATAATGGGATTTGCCCAGGACTGACTGACCCAAGCCAGCCAGCTAGAGACAAAACAGGAACCAAGTGCACATAAGGAGGTCAGGTCAGAGGCCTGAGCCAGTTCGTGACACGCCAGCTACACAGACAGACTGCCTGTCAGTTGGCACTCCACCAACCTACCTTCCCCCTTCCCATGCACAGCCACTTTTGTTGTGTTGAAAGAATCCAATCCCGCCATAAGACCCCTTATTTAAAAACAAATCTAGCTTAATCTCAAGACGTCTCGCCCAAGGACTAAGGTAAAGTGTGGATTTGAAAGTTGTTTGGCACACATTCTTTTACTGTATTTCAACTGCTCTCTATTACTTGTTCCCTTGCAACCTCCTTAAGAGCCTAAGTGATTAATGTAATCTTTTCTTGAGTGACATAAAACATAAGTTTTTATCCAGTTTGCACACCATTTTTGATTCGAATGATTCTCCTTCTCAGCCTTCAGCACTCCCAAAGTGAACATTTTTATTTGCTGTAGCAATCAAAGTGATAGTGCGGTTCTGCATTGCAGAATAGATGATCATGTTGTTGTGTACTTGCCTGCTCCCACGGTGCCTACCAACTTTGAGAAAAGTCCTTCAAGATTTGAAATCTGAAGATTAATTTAGTTATTGTACATACACTGCAAGATCCTGATTACTTTTAAGTTAATCCTAGAGGTTTTCTCGGAGCATATCTGGCGCCATTTTGCTTTGTTATTTAACGTAACTACGGTGCCAGGGAGCTGGTGATTTGGCCTTCTATGTATGTTTTTTCTGATTTGTGTAATTATAACTTATTAAGTGAAACATTGATTTTCCGTTAAGATCCATTTAAATTAACTTTAAATTGACTCATATTCATCTGGTTACAAGTGTGGCCCCCTGGTTAGATGCAGAATTGTCTCAGGTAAGAGGAAGTTATTACGTTGCATGGCCAAACCCATTATATATATATATATATATATATATATATATATATATATATATATATATATATATATATATATATTTATATATATATATATATATATATATATATATATATATATATATAAAGGCAAATGTCACGAAGGAAAAGTGATACAATGGAGTGGTTGCTCGGCCTTTTGACACACAGTCCTTTACCAGCAGACTGATGAAAAATATAGAAATAAGTTTACAAGAAAGCTCAAATAATTGACAGATGACATACAGATATCCCTGGGGATGGGGATTATAAGGAACCGATGCACCTGGAATCCAACATAGTTGAAGAATTAGTGGACCTACCAAATTAAAGGTAAATCTTTGAGAGGTTTTACAAAGGATTAGGCCCAACTGGCTCAAAAGCAGGGAGAAATCAATTAAAGCATTTTACAGGGTAAGAGAATAACCACCAAAAATGACCTTGGAATGAATAAGCTGATTACATATTTATAAAAGTACAACACATTTTCTAGATTTGGTAAACAATGACAATTTTTGCAAAATGAACATTTAAAAAAAACTAATAAACATACAAATACATAGAAAACATATAAAAGGTAACTAATTAGTAATTCAGTCTGTGATTTTCTCTTTAAAGTCATTCTTGAACAATTTACTAAAACAGGGGTCCAAATAATACATGCCAGTGCTAAGGTTGAAATTACAGTTGGAAGTAGCTGTATAACTGCAGATTCTAAAAGATTACGCAACGAGAACTCTTTTGATCTGGCAATCACTGAACTGTTAGTCCAACTGATCCTGTATGAGTTTTCACTTAAATGAATGAATATTGCAATGGATGTTTGCCCAGTTTCGACAGAATACTTCTAAGTCCTTACTAGACTGGCCTATACAAAAAGAAGAGCAGTCCAAGCATGGAATTTTATGTATTATGTTGTTGCTTTCCTTAGGCCTATTTTTTTTGTATTAAAATTCCTTTTAGTGCGTTATTATAGGAAAAAACTAGGTTGACATTAAAAGATTTTTAACAATGATTTTATGGTTCTAAACCACTAAAATAAGGCAGGCTAGAATGTTCTTAGGGGTTCCTTTCTCTTAGCCTGCCTTATTTTAGTGGTTTTGAAACCATAAAATCACTGTGTTGGATTCCAGGTGCATCGGTTCCTTATAATCCCCATCAATTATACAACCTTTCTTGTAAATTCACTTTTATATTTTTCATCAGTCTGCATATATATATATATATATATACTATATAATATAAATATATATATATATATACATACATATATATATATATATATATATATATATATATATATATATATATATATATATATATACATATACATAATATATATATATATATATATATATATATATATATATATATATATATATATATATATATATATATATATATATATATATATATAATATAAGATAGAGATATTGAGAGATACTGAGCGTCAACCAGAAGAGGCAGCATGAGACACTGATACTTGGTTCTCCTACTTCCCTGGCTTACCTTCATTGTCTAAGAGGTCAAACTAACCTGCAAATAAAGAAGAAAAGGTAATTAAAATTCCAACATAGAACAATTTTTCATAATATTCAATAAACTCAGTTTCGATGGCTACCTGGATTTCATAACGAATCTCATTGTTGAATATCACACTCCCGTAAAGATTACAACTTATAATCGAATATCAAGCGTACATTTGCAGCGGAAAATTTAATTTGTCTATTAATGCCGTGAGGAAAGGAAGGGGGTTAAATCCTTAGATACGGCCTAAATAGGACTGCTATAAATAAAGGTAGCCTAAATATAGTAACTGGTTTCACTCTTTTTAGCATCTGCGACTGAGTGGAGATAGTGTTAGCCAGGTCAGCGGTTCAAACCCCAAAAAGAGGTGTATCTTATCACCAAGTTTAATCTCATCAGTCTAAACTAAAATTTTTCTAATGGGAAAGCAGCAAATATTAATGAAAAATATTAGCTTCTTCACCTAACACACACACATACATTTATATCACCAATCACCATTTGGCTTTTCCCTTTAGAGGAAGTGGCTCCGGAAGGTGCTGGACCCATGACCTTCACTACCCTGGTTGCGACCAACAGGACATTAATTCCTTGCTTATTTCAAGAGGGATAATGGAAATTAATGGAACGGGCGTACAGCGTTCCAGCTCGTTTGGGAATCAGACCAAGTATTCCTCTGTGGTAAAGCGAGCGTCCTAACTACAGTACTTGACTATGAATACATTACACAATGCATGTGTACGTTTGTAGAAGTCTGCGTATTCTTTGTGAAACCTCTGTTCCCCTTCACTTTAGAATACAGCTGAAGGAAAAAATCCATTTGCGAAAGAAATAAAGAATAAGAAAATAAAAAACCACTTGGGTTTCTCCAAAATTGGTTCATATCTTATCATAGTGGCAATTTTTTTTTAAAATGCAAAACTCTGACGATGCGATGGGTTGACTTCTATTTAAAAAAAAATGAAGAATGAAAACAAGCATCACTAATCTTTTTCTGAATTGTGCGGGATAAACATGTATAAAATACCGCAAATAGTCACAAACCATAGTATTCGACGTTAGTGCAGAAATTTGAATCATTATGGGAGAAGCCTGTCGGTGTAATTTTAATTATTCAAGTCGGTTACACCTACCAGTAAATTTAGCAATTTTTTTTCACAAAAGACATGAGACAAGTTGCAAGTTTGTGGGTCTCTCTGAATGCTCTGCTCCATCAAAATAACACAGAAACTGTCTGGACGTTCTCTTTAGTTTACTTCTTCATTCAAGAAGTAGCTTGTTTTTATATTTTAAAAAAGTATTCACGTCATAATTTAATATTTGAAACTAATTTCATACGTATGTATATTGTTACATAATTTTTGATGAAGTTTCGTATCGAATTTCATACATAGTAGGCTATATGCATACAGATGGATAAATTTTGTATTCTTTCAAGTTCCATTTTGGATTGATTATTTTGTGACTGCGGAGTCTACCCGCACGTCTCTTATACTACGGAGGATTGCTCATTCACTTATGAGGAAATATGTCCGGCGCTCATATATTCATGAAAATACTCAATTACTGCAAATAAACATGGAGACAAGCAAACATTTTGTGTACCACTCCACTCACAAAGATCTGTTCCTCGAGCTTAAAAAAAGAAAAAAAGTAAACACCAGCATACATTAATTACGCTGCGTCAACAAAGTACAAAGCTCAACATCCGGCTTGATTTTACGCCGTAAAAAAGTCTGTAAGGATTGCCTTTAGTCAGAATGAAGCAGATTTGCCTCATTATCAAAAGTCTGTTCGTTATTAAGTTTGCGTAACATAATGAACTTGTTTTCCGAAACTATTATATAAAAAATAATTTTTAGTCCAGTGTTTTGACAGGCTGTTTATGCATAATAGTTTCCAAGGGAAGTCGTAATGCATCTTTCATTCTATCGAACACGGAATACTCTCCCTCTCTTACCCGCGCACACAACCACTCATTAATAACAGCCCTCCAGCATACACAAAGATTCCTCTCCTTATCCGCCTTTTTACGTGTATAAAAGCGTTCATCCATAGGTTTACAAGCTCCTATCTCGGTTTCCAGTACCAAAACACTAAATTAAGGATGAACGCGAGTGAGCATCTCTGTTCTGAAGCTACATTGCTACTCTTTATGTTTGTAGGACGCAACTGATCTCCCATTCCTTTAACCAACACCGCAACAACATAATAATGGTGATGATGATAACGAGGATAATGATG
Source organism: Macrobrachium rosenbergii (assembly GCF_040412425.1). Lineage (NCBI taxonomy): Eukaryota > Metazoa > Arthropoda > Malacostraca > Decapoda > Palaemonidae > Macrobrachium > Macrobrachium rosenbergii. The sequence goes on along the minus strand of NC_089765.1, from coordinate 40,397,018 downwards.
ATGAAGATGATGACGAAAAGGAGGAGGAGGAAGAACACGAGGACGATCACGAAGTAGTTCATCTCTTCGATAAAGAATGAGAAAGTGAGGAACATCTTTTCTATTTTGACATCTACGCATCGAAGCGCATAAAGAGGAACAATTATTAATCTTCACTCTATTCTTCCCTTGCCTTTATCTCTAGTAAGATTGGCTTCCCTCTGTCTCCTTTAAACTACAGGATCCAGGGCTCGAAATGGTTTAAGGCACTCCAATGGGGCCGAAATGTCGATGGTCGATGAAATAACTGAAAATATATGACGATATGCCGGCCCACAACGTACCTTATATCGGAGAGTAAATTATCATTTAGAATATACATTCCTTCATAGTTACAGTATGTGTCGGCGCTAACAGTATGTGTCGGCGCTAGCACACGTCCGAATGTGTGGTATGTATGTGTGTGTGTGTGTGTGTGTGTGTGTGTGTGTGTGAGAGAGAGAGAGAGAGAGAGAGAGAGAGAGAGAGAGAGAGAGAGAGAGAGAGAGATTCGTGCGTATAACTCTTGGTGATGAAACAGAAAATGGAGGGTTTCCTTAATCCTTCAAATGAGGAGAGGCAACATTAATCATGCTCAAAACGCAAGACAACGACAGTCTTCAATAATAACCGTACTCACTGAAGTCATCCCATATCTATTTGTAGCTGATCTAGTCCTTTTGCACACAAGCACACAAATGCCCAAGCATACTACTTTCAGCTATAAGCCTTTTCCACTCAAGAGAGACTTCAAAAACTGTTTCCACTTTTCTTAGGCAGTGTTTGTAAAGTTCAAGAGATAGATATTTGAAAAAAAATCTTAAATTAGGTTGTATGTTTATATCAAACATAAGCAAAAGCAAACTACTTCTCTGAATTTCTATATCCTCCAAAATAAGCCATGACAAGATCCATTATATAATTCGATAACAAAGTTTTTGAGATCATTATCGAATTTATGGAGTAAAGTGTTAACGATAAAATTCAAATTTAACCGCTAAAGAATATGGATATCGTCCAAAGCACTTCTCAAATTGAAAGTAAAAACCAAAAGAGAGAGACTGGAAATTGCGTAACTCTTTTTGCGACTCTTCTCCTTCGTCAGCGCCTGGAACATGTGAGCCGCCGTATTTCTTCTCCAGAGAGAAAGAGAGAAGACGCCAAAATCCATAATGAAAACCCTTCAGCTTCATTAGACACCGAGAAAAATGTCCACGTGAGAGCCAGAGAGAAAACTTCCTACAAAGTTAGAGTTGGTAATGAGACGTTACAGTATTCGCACAAGTTCATAATAAGTGTTAGCGTTTCAAGTTAAGTTTTGTTAATCATGAAATGAAAAGTTGGCAGATGTTTCATTGAGGAACTCGGCGGAAAAGTTCGTATTATACAATAACAGCGTTACCTTTAACTTTTTTGGGGAGATATGCAAAGAATCATTGCTAACAACAACAAAAACAAGACGATGAGTTTTCTAAAATAAGGAATGAGATTTGGTCAACTGCCCCACCACACAACACGATGAATTAAATAAGTTCGACAAGATAAAGGTCGAGTGACCTTCCGAAAAAAAGAGAAACTCTCCATAACAATTTACATTATTATCTTACGAAATGGAATTAATTTCTTTTGCACCAAAATTCAAAACCAAATCTGATCAAGTCCGAAAACTGCAATTTGCCGATGACTAATCACTGAAGTTTGAGGGTACAAACAATTTCTGGCTTACGAAATCCGCACACCCATATGGAATTAACATATGGCCTTAAGAATAACTAACTTTAAAGAAATTATTAATATACAATGATAAGAAATAAAATTCATCAATAAATAATTTTAGCATAATAGCTTAATCGATAAGACCTGCCCTATATAAATAATACTTATAGATATGTTATAATAAATGAGGCATAAAATCTGGAAGAGGTCTCGCCTTATATTTAGTACAATAATAACTACTAAAAAAGGAGTCAAGTACATGAATAAGTTTAATTCTACAAAATAAGGCGTCAAGTCTTAAAACATTTAACAGAAATGAGAATATGGTAAGGGATAAACGGATTTCAGAAGTATCCTCTGACGTCAATAACTCTCTCTCTCTCTCTGACGACTTTAAATCACTGTTGGCAAAAACTACACTACGCAAAACTAAATACGATAACAGTGATACATTTTTTTCATTTCATTATGAACTAATCCTACAAGACTAACTATTTCACCAGAAACCACTTAACATTCTCGCTCACTCCGAAGGTAATCGCTCTCCATTCAGCGAAATCATCTCTACCAACCTCTTTACCAGCATCTCTCCTTAACACACGTTCTATCCACAACAATAATGATCACCTCTTCCTTCTCTCGCCAGAGCTCTTGTTCCCCAACAGCCAGAAACCACTTCCACCCCCCCACCACCCCCAACATCAAAGCTCACGACGGCTTCTCCATCGAACACGGTCTTCATTCATCTCCACCACACTGCATCTCAACGTCTCCCGGGGCTCATCTTTGTAGTTCAGGAAGAACACGAGAGGGAAGTGAAAGCGAACGTGAGAAAGCACGGCAGGGGACAGGAAGGGAAGGTCTTGCGCTAGGGGTATGGTGGTGGAATGAGGAGAGATGAAATAAAAAGGAAAAAAAGAAAAAAAAAAAGACTGGACACGGAATTGAAAGATGACCATAAATAGTACAGGACACACAGAAACACACACACACAGAAACACACACACACATATATGTTTGAGTGTGTCTATTTATTCATTTACTTATATACAACATTTTATAAAAACAGTAATAGTCTAAAAATTCAAAAAAAGGCTGGAAGTATCTACATTTAAAGCAAGTGTTCAAAGGTACCTCTAAATAATTTAAATAACAGTTTAAATGATAATTTAAATTCTATAAAATTTACAATAATTTCACAGGCCTAATGGCAGAGGTTCCTTAAGGCTGAATGTCGTGGCTCTTGCCAGTCATGGAATCTGAAGTACAGTTTTGATAGAGGAGTCACCATACACCAGATGGCACTGTGGACAGTCGTAATTGTATACGATTCTCGATTCAAAAGAAGGTGGCATTTTTCCCTTATGACTAACGAAATTCTTAGTTCCTAAGCTCTTATAGAAATATATATTTTCATGATGCTGCCTTGTAATATGTATATCCTCCCATAGTTTTGATATATTTACTCTTCTATTTATCATGTATTATGTGTAATAATAATGACTGTTGAAATATCATATCAGATCTCAAAAGAATTAATGCTTTAGATGACTTAATAACATAATTTAGAATTAATCATTTCTTTCCTGATAACAACATAATATATGAGGAACACGTGTGTCTTAGCGAAGGGTTTGTTTCACTTTATCTGTCATCAGTTCAGATAAGAGAAGTGTGCTGTGTTGGGTTTTTTCCTTTGTTTTAACTCATGCGATGACAGGTCGGGAATAACAATTGCCATCTGTTTGAGCATGTTTAACGTATGCAATTTTGAGAGCAAGATCTCATGATCGATTGCGTCATGTATTGTACCGATTGAGTTCAAAACGTTTTGCCGGAAGTTATGCCATCTTCCTTATTCTAGAAGTTTCTTTTGTGTCTCATCCCAAAAATGCCTTAATGATGTCATCCATTTCATTTTCAACTGGAATCCAAAAAATCTATTCGTTCTTATTTCAGAGACCGTTCAGTTTGGTTCCCTCTCTCTCTCTCTCTCTCTTTCTCTCTCTCTCTCTCTCTCTCTCTCTCTCTCTCTGCAATGCTTAAAAAGAGAGTAATATTAGCGTAATATATTTGTGGTCACTGGTATTAAATATAGCTTTTGAGATCTGAAGTTAGTAAAATTGTTTAAATTGTAACGGCACCAGACAAAAAAGTGTCTTGTGAATTTTACGTAGCTGCAAAGGGATTTTACAAAGGTTTTCACAAGCTTGTGTAAGGTAAAGTGGATTTTACTTATTATTACCATGGTATAATAAGGTGTATTAAGAGAAATTTTGCCTTAGTGAAATTATTATTGATGAATCTTGTGTGTATTTTTGTGTGTTCTTGTGTTTGCAATCTCTTGATTTTTGTTGGTGATTTAACATTTTTTACTTAGCATTTTAAATATTTCCTAATAATTTAACATTGCACACTTGATTTAATTTTCATTTATTAAGATTTTCTTTTCAAATCTTGAGTAATTCTTGATAATTTAAACTTTGCTTGATTAATTTAATTTGTTGATAAATTAAAGTTTTGTGATTTAATTTTGTTAATAATTTAATTCAAGAATTAATTAAAATTTGTGTTGTTTTCAAGTAATAGTAAATTTTTCAGATTGTGAATTCTAATTATAAATTTTGAATTTAAAAATAAATTTTTGTATTTAAAATGTTTAAAAAACAGTGTTTCATTTATTGACTACCAGTGAATAGGATTAATTGTGTGCATAAGGAAAAGTGATAAACATGTTTTGTTTCTTTAGTTTTGCTGAAGTGAAGTATGACCAGGGAAACAGTTAAAGTTGTTTTTATGGAGTGGTGCCCTTTTATTCTAGTATATTTTTTGTTTAAACCTCACAATTATTTTGATAAACTTAGTTTGATTTTCCCATTATTAATAAGTTTTTAAGGGATCACTGTTACCTTTAGAGTATTCAGTCGTAAATCTTATTGTTATGAGAGTTCAGGTATCTGGCTGAAGCGAGGTATATTTTTGAAATCTGTAATTATTTGTGCAATAACCAGGCACTGGTACGCATCGTGACAAAAGTTTTTGGTGCCCAGACACCCGGGAATAAAACGAAATATCACTCTGGTTTATGGTTTATACTGGTGGTTTTAGGGATATATTTTGATAGGAGAGTGACCACATAGTTATTTTTGCATTATATTGTGAATTATTTAGTTGAGTAACTTAGAGAAAATGGCTGTGTTCGATGTTCAGAACTTTTTAGCAGCTCCATCCGTCCAAGAGTAATCTGAATCCAACCTGACTAAGGCACAGTGGACTGCTTTAGCAGTGGCATGTGGAGATAATGTGTCTAGTGGTATGATTAAGGCACAAATCAGATGTATTGCAATCCAAACATTGATGGACTCTGGTAAAATAGATGAAGAGTTAGAAGAGGCACAGGAATTGTTGAGTGCAGCTGAGGTAGACTTTATAATCAAGCAAGAAGAAAAGAAAGAGAAAAGTGATGCAGAAGCAGAGCTTAGATGCATAGAAGCAGGTGAAAATTTGATTAAGGTGAAAATACAGGCTGAAAGAGAAATAGAAGACAGAGAGGAAAGAGAAAGAGATGACAGAGAAAAGAGAAAGAAAAGAAAGAGAAGAAGAAAAAGCAACAGAAGAAGAAAGAGAAAGAGCAAGAGAAGAAAGGGCACAAAGAGAAAGAGAAGCAGAAGAAGAAAGAGAAAGAGCAAGATATGAAAAAGAGATGAAATTAATAGAAGTTTGCTCTAAGTTACCTGTAACACTGTCTAACCCTATCCAAGGTAATTCAGACCCTGTATTTGATGTAGTAAGAGTGCAGAAGTTAATTCCAAAGTTTACAGAAGCTCCAGATGAGTTTTTTGATCACTTTGAAAAAGTGGCTTCAGGTATGGGATGGCCAGGAGATAAATGGTCAGTCTTGTTACAAAGTGTTCTCATTGGTAAAGGAAAAAGTGCCTATTCAGCCTTATCAGCCGATCAGTGTAAAGAGTACAAGGTACTCAAACACAGTGTGCTACAAGTTTACCAGATGACCCCTGAATATTATAATGAAAGATTCAGATCTTTGAGAAAGGATGACAAGATAACTTTCTTGGATTATGCCTACAAAGTAAGATGTTTCAAACGATGGTTGGAGGTTGTGAAAGTTAAATCTATGGACGAACTTGAGGAGCTAGTAGTCCTAGAGCAATATCTTAGAGGAATTCCTGAACACATAAGAGCCTATTTAAGAGAGAGAGAGGATAAGAAACTTGACAAAGCTGCTACACTGAGTGAAGATTATAATATTATTTGTAACAAAAGAAATTATAATTTCAAGTACCAGAACCAACAACACAGGTTTTAGGTCTCATTCAAATTTCAGGAACATTACAACTGTGAATCCTTCTAGTGGCTATGCCAATACAAAGCCAGGAAATACCCCTCAGCAATCGAATGTTAAATCCTCATCATCTAGTTTCTCATGACAGATACAGGAGACTAATGTTGTCTGCTGCAAGTGTGGAAGAGTAGGACACTACAGTCGAGATTGTTATCAGACACAACAGCAGACCAAACCAGTTGGTCAAGTGGTTAAAGGTAACCAGGTGGAGCAAACTACAAAGAGCAGTGTGGGGAAGACTAAGACTAAACAAGCAGAGTGTTTAGCAACCAGTGGAAATGTAACCTCACACAGTGAGTGGCTGAGCAGCTTGGAGGCTTTTAAGCCATATATCTATGAAGGTACTCTGACAACTCAAGGAGGGAGTGTGCAGGTACCAGTCAAGGTATTATGTGATACTAGGAGTAACTATAGTGTGGTAGTTCTTGGTGCTCACCCACAGCTGGAGAAGAATCTCACTGGAGATTCAGTTATTTTGAAGGGTATAGGAGGAGAAGAAGTAACTCCTATTATGCTACTTGCACCCGTCCCGTGAATTGGTGACAGGGAATGTTGATTTTGCTGTAAAGGACTCACTAGCTGTTGAAGGTGTACATGTTTTACTGGGTAATGAAGTTGGTGGTGTACCATTTGTTCCTTGTCCTATAGTGACAGACAAACTGTCGAGGATTAGGCCTACGATAGATTTAGAGAAGAAAAACTCCCACCTGTTTCCAAGTTGTGTAACTACCATGAATATGAAGGGAACTACGTCTGCAAGTGAAGAAACTGAGGATTTACCTGTACCAGAAGGATAAGTGAAGGATCTTTGAGGTTAGAAGAGCTGTTCCAGGAAAATGAAGGTTCCCCTAGTGTTAGTAATAAAGAGATTACCCAAGAACAAGAGGATCCTGTTATTCTTGAAGAGACTCAGACTAGTCAGAGTGTTCCTGAAGATAGTAGTGAAACTACAGCAGCAGAGTTAACAGATATTGAAAGTTCAGCCCTTGAAGTTGATCATGTGACAAGAGAGAAGTTAATGGAACTGCAGAAGAAGGGTACAACATTAGCTGATTTGTTTTTCAGAGGTGTTGATCAAGAAGAGATACAACAAACTCCTACCTGTTATTATCTAAAAGAAGGATTGATAATGAGGGACACTGACCTGCAGATATACCAGGAAATGCTGAATGGGGTGAATATCACTAAGTTTTGATTCCATATCCATTGAGGAAGCAAGTGGTAGCAGTGGCGCACAAGTCTGGACATATGGGAATCAGGAAGACTGTTGAGAAGATTATGAAGTATTTTTTCTTGCCTCGACTTCATAAGGACGTTAGCAGGTTTTGCAGAGAGTGTCACACTTACCAGATAGCTGGAAAACCGAATGAAATCATTCAGAAAGCACCCCTACAACCCATAGAAGTTAGAGGAGAACCCTTTAGCAAGGTGATTATAGATGTGGTTGGGCTGCTTCCGAAAACAAAGAAAGGAAATGAACATTTATTAACATTAATGTGTCCAGGGACGAAGTATCCTGAGGTGATTCTTGTAAAAAGTATAAGTGCAAAGGTGATTGCTGAGAAGTTGGTGGAGTTTTTCTCCAAGTTTGGAATACCAGAAATTGTGCAAAGTGATAGAGGAACGAACTTTACTTCAAAATTGTTCCATGATGTGATGAACTTGATGGGAGTGAAACAACAGCTGTCAACTGCTTATCATCCAGAGACTCAAGGAGCCTTGAAAAGGTTCCACCAGACACTGAAAAGTATGTTAACAAACTACTGTAATGAATCAGGAAGAGAATGGGATGCTGGTTTACCCTTGTTGTTTGAAGTTAGGAATGCTTATCAAGAAAGTATGGGATGTTCATCAAATGAAATGATTTTTGGTCGAGATGTGAGAGGTCCATTGAAGATTCTTGCAGATAATTGGGAAGAAAATCAAGAGGAAATCCAAGGAGAATATGTGAAGAACTTGAGGAAAAGGGTAAGAGAAATTAGAAAATTCTCTTTAGAAAATGTGAAAATAAGTCAAGAGAAAATGAAAAGGAAACATGATGCTAAGACTAAGCTAAGAAATTTTAGTGTAGGACAACAAGTTCTAGTGTTCTTACCAGTGAAAAGATTTCCCCTTACCAATAAGTTTCAATGTCCTTATAGGATGCCAGAAAAGTTACCTGATCGAATTTATGTGATTGAAACACCAGGAAGAAGGAAACGACAGAGGAACATACATGTGAATCTTTTGAAACCTTACTTCTCAGAGACTAAAACTGAAACAGTGTCAATAACACAGACAACTTCATCTACAGAGGACGATGATGGCTACGAATTGGGAACTGAAAGCAAGATGAACAATTCTTCCATACTGGAAAATTTGGAGGATAAATTAAAACATCTGAGTATTGAGCAAAGTGAATTAAGTGAGGTGATTCAAAGTTTCTCAGAAATTTCTGCAGATGTACCTAGGCGTACTGATCTGACAAAGCATGAGATAAAGATCAGAGAAGATGGAAAACCTTTTAAACAGAGAGCTTATCGCTTATCACCTTTTCACAGAGAAGTTTTGAAGAAAGAAGTTGAAAATTTGTTGCAGCATGGATTAGCAGAACCCAGTTCAAGTCATTATAGTTCTCACTGTGTGTTAGTCAAGAAACCAGATGGCTCATTTAGGATGTGTACTGATTACAGGAAAATGAATTCCATCAGTGTGGCTGACAATTATCCCTTGTCTCTTATTGATCAATTACTTGATAATATTAGGCAAGCCAAATTTGTTTCCAAGATAGACTTGTTGAAAGGATATTATCAAATTCCCTACATGAAGATGCTAAGTTGCTGTCAGCTTTCATTACTACTCTTTGGACTGTATCAATACACTGTTTTGCCGTCTGGTCTGATGAATGCACCTGCAACATTCCACGAGTGAAGGATCAACTGCTAGGATCAATAGAAGGAGTGGGTGTATACCTTGATGACATTGTGATTTATTCTAATACATGGGAAGAACATCTGAAGATTTTAAGGAAAGTGTTTAAGAAATTACAGGAAGCAGGACTAACAATCGACCTACAAAAAACTGAATTTGGAAAGGCAACTGTTCAGTATCTAGGATTTGAAGTCAGAAAAGGCCTTCTCACTCCTGTTGACGCTAATGTAGAAGGTATCAGCAAGGCTAACCAACGGCCGCCTCCCCCCGCTACCAGGAACAGCTACAAAGATTTTTGGGCATGGCTGGATTCTATCGATCCTGTCCAAATTTCTCATACGTAGTAGCTCCCTTAACTGACTTAACCAATCCGAAAAGAAAGTTTCTTTGGACTCCAGAATGGCAAGAATCATTTGAGAAGGTTAAAGCCATTTTAACTTCAAGACCAGTGCTTGAAGCTCCAGATTTCAATAAAAAGTTTGTGATACAAGTTGATGCATCTGACTGTGGAATTGGAGCTATTCTACTTCAAGAAGATGACCAAAGCATTTTCCATCCAGAAGTTTCATGTCTTCAAAGTTGAAAAAGCACCAGAAAACTTACCAACAATCAAAAAAGAAATACTAGCATTAATCACAGCATTGAAAAAGTTTGAAGTGTATGTGAACTGACCTAGGAATGAAGAAATTTTAGTGTTGTCTGACCACAACCATATCTCATTCATCAATAAGATGAAAAATAACAATCAGAGACTGACCAGGTGGTCTTTATGCCTGCAACTGATAATGTAAAAGTGATCCATATTTCAGGAAAAGATAATGTCATAGCGGATTATTTATCCCGTTGTGAATCATTGGATTCAACCCCAGGATAACTAATCTAGAATTCTAGGGGGAGGAATTTCATGATGCTGCCTTGTAATATGTATATCCCCCCATAGTTTTGATATACGAGTATTTACTCTTCTATTTATCATGACATGTATAATAATAATAACTGTTGAAATATCACATCAGATCTCAAAAGAATTAATGCTTTAGATGACTTAATAACATAATTTAGAATTAATCATTCCTTTCCTGATAAAAACGTAGTATATGAGGAACACGTGTGTCTTAGCGAAGGGTTTGTTTCACTTCATCTGTCACCAGTTCAGATAAGAGAAGCGCGTTGTGTTGGGTTTTTCGCTGTTTTAATTCACGCAATGACAGGTCGGGAATAACAATTGCCATCTGTTTGAGCATGTTTAATATTACATACATGGCTCTGGTCACGTGTGCAATTTTGAGAATAAGATCTCATGATCGATTGCGACATGTATAGTCCCGATTGAGTTCAAAACATTTTGCCGAAAGTTATGTCATATTCCTTATCCTAGAAGTTTCTTTTGTGTCTCATCCCAAAATACCTTAATGACGTCATCTGTTTCATTTTCAACTGGAATCCAAAAAATCTATTCACTCTTATTTCAGAAACCATTCAGTTTGGTTCCCTCTCTCTCTCTCTCTCTCTCACTTGGTAATTCTTAACAAGAGAGTAATATTAACGTAATATATTTGTGGTCACTAGTATTAAATATAGCTTTTGAGATCTGAAGTTAGTAAAAGTGTTTAAATTGTAACGGCACTTGCTAAAAAAGTGTTTTGTGAATCGAAGAATCCTGCATGTCCTGTGATTTTACAAAGGTTTTCACAAGCTTGTGTAAGGTAAAGTGAATTTTACTTATTATTACCATGGTATAATAAAGGTGCATTAAGAGAAATTTTGCCTTAGTGAAATTATTATTGATGAATCTTGTGTGTATTTTTGTGTGTTCTTGTGTTTGCAATCTCTTCATTTTTGTTGGTGATTTAATATTTATTACTTAGCATTTTAAATACTTCCTAATTATTTAACATTGCATACTTGATTTAATTTTCATTTATTAAGATTTTCTTTTCAAATCTTGAGTAATTCTTGATAATTTAAATTTTGCTTGATTAGTTTAATTTGTTGATAAATTAAAATTTTGTGATTTAATTTTGTCAATAATTTAATTCAAGAATTAATTGAATTTTGTGTTGTTTTCAAGTAATAGTAAATTTTACAGATTGTGAATTCTGATTAAAAATTTTGAATTTAAAAATAAATTTTTATATGTAACATTTTTAAAAAACAGTGTTTCACTGGATTAATTGTGTGCATAAGGCAATGTGATAAACATGTTTTGTTCCTTTAGTTTTGCTGAAGTGAATTAAGACCAGGTGTCATGGGTAGATGCAATAATGGTGAAATATATTAAAAAAATATCTCTTTTTCAAGATGTGACTGCTTCGTGACTGCTTCCTGTGTTTGCTCACCAGCCAGTTCCTGTTGTCAACGCGTCCTGGACAATTAGCGAGTCGTGAAAACCCTTCTTGTGGAAACGACCCCACGTGATATCTCATGCCATGCCTTTGTAACATGACGCAATATTCGGTCCACACTACATCAGAAAATTCATCTGGACTTGTCTATGGCCTGACCGGAAGTGGGCAGTTATTAGGAACCAATCATTGTTCAGAAAATAAAAAAAACTCCTTATATGGGATAACGATTGTCGTCATTAGTTCCCCCTATACAGGGGTATATAAGCTTCCAGAAGAGACTTCCCAAGACAGAAATATAGACAGACAGAGACAAAGACGGTACTCAGAGGTCGGACAAAGCAAGGTTCCGACGGGAGTATCCCACGCCCCTTACTGTTCTCATAAAATCTTGTCCTGCCTGAAACGAAGAGAAGCAGCCAGCCCTTCCTGCTTGTGATGAGAAGTCCCTAAGCCCTCCATGTTTCGAGACCAGGTGAAGCAGCAAACTTACATACCAGTGATGGAGTAGTCGCTAAGCCCTTCCTGCCTGTTGCAAGGATGGGTCTTCAGCCCTTCCTGCCTTCCATTTGCACAATCTCCGAATTCTTGAAGAAAACAGCGTTTGTTGCCTCATCTTAGACATCCTTTTTGTGACGTCTACGAGCCCGTAGTCATCGTACCAGCAACATCTCTGCTGAGTTCCCAGCTGCCCTTCTGTGACGTCTTCAAGCCCGAGGTCATTGTGCCAGCATCATCTCCTCAGCTGAAACCCCAGCCACGAAAGGATAACTCACCAACTCACCATGTAAGTATTAAGATTGCTCTACCTTGCAACCTGTTCCCCTTATCTATAACTGCTTAGATTTATTTTGTTTATTGTTGCATTGGGTGAGAGCAAAGAGGAAACATTTCGTTTTCTTTGTAAATAAGTAAATAAAGTTGTGAATAAATGTGTTGTAGTGTTGTGAGAGTTTCTTTTTATATTCATTTCCCATATTTCAACTGCTGTTGTTGAAACATTGTTGTTTAGAGTTTGAAAGAGCCTGAAATGGTTCTTGCATCGTGACACCAGGGAAACATGTTAAAGTTGTTTGATGGAGTGATGCCCTTTTATTCTAGTATATTTCTTGTTTAAACCTCACAATTCTTTTGATAAACTTAGTTTGATTATTCACATGATTAATGAGTTTTTTAAGGGATCACTGTTACCTTTAGAGTACTCAGTCATAAATCTTATTGTTATGAAGTGAGGTAAATTTTTGAAATCTGTGATTAGTTGTGTAATAACCAGGTACTTGGTATGCATCATGACAATGTATATATATATATATATATGTGTGTGTGTGTGTATATATACGTATATATATAACACACACACACACACATATATATATATATATATATATATATATATATATATATATATATATATATATATATATATATATATATATATATATATAGTGTATATATAAAATGCTGTTCGTGAAAAATTATTCCGAGTACAGACGAAAGACGAGAAAAAGTCAGGAGTGATCAACATGTTGGCACTAAAATATTTAGAATGTATGCGAAAATAGTTTTTCTTATTCCCCATTCTTGTGTAAATGCGACCAAACTGTTAGGGGAGAGGTTGAGTCCATCGCGGTTCCTAAATGAAGGAAAAATGGTAAAAACAATTTCTGCACAGGAGGTCAAGAATTCCAAAATAATCTGATCTTCTCTCATAAAGGGTCATGGAACTAAACAAAACGATATGATTATTATCTATTCCAGACACTGCGCTCTCCGAAAAGGAATTTATGTCCATTTATCTTCCTTTAAGCAGAATCATCCTATATCAGCATTCATGATTACTGTTTTTAAAGGCCAAAACCTTCTATTAGAAGGCTCAGACATTCTTCCAAATCCTCAGCTGTTCCCTCCTATGTTAGATGCAATTTATCCTTTCAAGCTCATAAAATATTCAATGTTTACACAAAAGTTTTACTCCAGGCAGTTCAAAATAAGAACCGGACAGTATACTGCTATTTCAAAAACTATATTTAAGTATACGGATGCTTGCATGTATGAACATTGCTATTACGACAATCTCAGGCACCACATGATTATTTAAGAAAGAGAACCATAACTGTTATGATAAAAGCACATGATGAAAATGGAGGATGTCCTTAAGAATGGGAAAAACAAGGTTTTTTCTATGTCACGACCCGTCTTCGCTAATCCTCTTTAGTACTCTTGTTTTGAAGAACAAGACTAATTCGTGGTATGTACACTCGTAATTAGGCATCTAACTGTGCTATTATATCTATTCTAATGCTATGTATGACTATATAAATAAGCATTAAAATATATGATTTGAAAGTAGACTTTAAGTATCCAATACTGGACGGTTCTTAGACTATGAGCACGAAGACATTAGAAAACCCACCAATCCAAACCTTAACAATCGATATAAAAACCAGTAATCCTCGGGATGATGATTAGCTCTCAGATTATCAAGGAACCCAATTTTCATGCAACAGGGTCATTCCGTTCCGAGGCGAACATATACGAAAAATATACTCTTGGAATTCCAATAATCTATCTTACTTTCGACCAGCATTATCGAGAATTTTTTTCCTATATATACATGAGGTCCGAGTCCTCATGATTAAGGGACAGGTTACCTATGGTCAATTTAAATGGGGACCATTACAGACATTAAGGACACTTGGTAAAGAGTAAGAATCCTTCATTCGTCTCACTAATTCCCTCCTTTTGATCAGTAATATGAGAGCACCTGTCGGATAAAGCAGACTATTAACATATCTTAAACTACGCGTTCATTTTATATTTTTCTCGGATTGTGAAATGCAGTTATTTTTTGTACTCGATCTGTTTACTGGATAGAATTTTACTATAAATAATTCTACTATAAAAAAAATGCCGATTATTAATCATGTGCTTAAGAACGTTTGTAATTTTTGTGAGTCCCTGGTACAGGCTCGATTGACTACAGAACCATAATGTCTGAAATTAATTACCAGCGCTTTGAAGTTATTTTATGAGGTTTGTTTATTTTGCGTTTTTTTTTTTGGTAACCATTACTCCTTTCCCCCTTGACGGTGAATACCGCATTGAACTTCATGCACCTGGAGTAGAACTATTCAGCCTTGAAGCAATTTATGTATTGGCTAAGAGATAATATACAATAGTTTTACCGTTCAGCAAGCAAGAACAAATAATTGCATGATACATTTATACTTCAACTCAATAACCTTTCGTGTTTTAAAAAGCCAAACTATCGGGTCATTTAGAATTAGGACCCAACAATGCTACACTTTTCATTTCTCCTTTTGGTATGTCGTCCCTTCGGCATTTGCTTAAAAATGTGGAAGGATTGTACAAAGAACATTTGAACCAAAATCATGATAAGTATTATTCGTACCATTTCATTTGCCTGGGTCTGAAGGACGCCAATGACCTCAGTGTGACGGTCTTTGGAATGGAAAAGGAATTTTATAATACTCAATCCTCATGAGCCGACCAAGTTGTGTGTAAAGTATAAGTAGCATTGCTTGATAGTAACATTCAAGAGCAGAGACATCACGAGTCACGTGAGAGGTACGGAGGTGAAATCTATAATTCTGACGTAAACCAACCTCCCCACGCCTTTTCTCTCTTTCAGCAACGGTGGAAATCCACACTGAAAACCTTTACCCCAACCTCTATTACTCCCTGACGCTTGTTGAAAGGCAGGAACGAGAGAATTCAATGGGTCTACTGTTTCGGTGTCCATTAACCTCTGACTGCATACACTGATTTGAGAAAACTCCCTTTCAGTAAATTCCTCAGGGTTGCATTTAATTTCTAAGCCAATAAAAAGGAGGCTCCTTTTTCATGTGCGTTAATAATGGTGTTGACATAATTCCTTTGCTTCTTTTAATACATTTTTTCATCACGTTTTATGGGCACACGAAATATGACCAATTCAGTTATAGAATCTATCCGAAATAAAGATCCCTAAATAGATATATACACACTTAATTCGAAATCAGCCTTGAAAAAGACTATGTATCTCTTGATAAATAAATAAAGGACTAGTTTTGCGCACATATCCATGAGAAATATGTATCAATTTAATCAGATCCCCTCTCCTTTCCCTAACGGCGTTTGCCTTAACAAGGAAAGTCGATAACAGATTCATTATGTCGCTTTCATCACTCAGAAATGCATGGCTGCGTGAAAGCAAAATCAACTGGAATTTGTTCCCAGACAACGAAACTCTCATTTGCATTTCTATGCAATGTAAATTTTTATTAAATATTTGGAAAGAAAGCACTGATAATTTCGCATAAACATAGATCTTTACAACGAGAGAGAGAGAGAGAGAGATTACCTCGCCAAGGCCCTTCCCTTTTTAATCACGATATTATAATTCTAGACGGGGAGAGTAACAAATGAGAGTATTTTGGAAAGAATGGTCACGGAGAGGGAAATACTGAATCAATTAGGGAAAAAAACTTCCATTTTATTCTTCAGGCAGGGATTACGAGGAGGGGGCTTGCAAAGTTTATGACTGGTAGATAAATCGACGGAGGGAAGGCGAGAGGGAGACAGAGGGGGGAAAATATACGGAAAAAATAAGGCGTGACCAGAGAAGAGAAGACAGCCGTAGAAATGGTGCAGATGGCAAGAAATACTGTAAAATGGAAGACTATGATCTCTGAAGTCTTGTGAGACACCGCACAACGGTAACCTGCATACAGAAGCAAGCAAAGAAATTAATTCTAGTAATAATATAATAGCAATGTAATTACCACGTAAAAACGCATTCCTTTTGTATAGCCAATGCTATTCACAGCGCAAATAGCTTCGAGCGCCTTATCCTACCTCATACCAAATTCCAATTTGTACGGCCCTTTTACCATTATGAACTCCAGAATGGAAGTACTTTGTTGTATCAGAAGGAGGCTCTTTACAACATTTCGAAAACGATCACCTTACATATGAAACTCATATGCATGCATCCATATAACGCATACAACAATATAAAGACAAAATAAATGAAATATTCAAACCTTTATTGACAGGAGCTTATAAACAACCCACATTGGCTTCTTTCCGTCGACTCACCTGAGAGAGGAGACCACTCACCTGGAAAAAAGAGAGAAACGATGAAAAACCTCTACCGTTTTAAATAAACAATTATAATTCATGAGAGTATTACGAACAATAAGTAAATTTCAATAAATAACACTGAATGTTGGTACGCGTCCGTGGTCAAACGAAAGGTCCTGGGTTCGATCTCCGACAGAGAAGGTGCGCTTCAGGTACGTTCCGTTAAATCCATGTTGACTTAAGCAGTTAATTCAGTGCCTTGTAGTTACTCGACTGTGGTGAGTCGTAACCAGGGTGGAGAAAGGTATGAGGCTAGCCTAGTACCTTTATTCTAGAAGGCTTGTTAACAACCTTCTGGAATCATCGACTCATTTGTAAAAATGAACATGGCTGAAAAAATCTAAAGCTTAAAATAAAGTAAGTGGACGTAAAACAAAAATACATTAAACAGGTCAAAACAAGAATAAGTATGTGAGAGAGAGAGAGAGAGAGAGAGAGAGAGAGAGAGAGAGAGAGAGAGAGAGAGAGAGAGAGATTAAAATTTACAAATAAGTAAACCTTAAAACAAACAGAAATTCCTCACCTTAAACTGCAAATAGCAGAAAATTCAATATAGCAAACGGCACCAACACCAAGAAACTGTGTACTGTAAGGGTCTTCTGTTCAAGCAATGATTAATGAATGTGCATAACTGATGATTCATGATTATTTCTTTCATTACGTCTAATAGCAATAAGGGCAAAAATCCATTAATAATTGTTTTTGTTACAACAATAATATTTATAAAAAGTTAAAAATGAATTACCACTCCCCTTCTGGCAATTACTCAACTTAATGGTTCATTAAATTCCAAAATGAATTTTCATTCTTTGAACGCGTCGCTGCGAGCAGAAATGAACCCCTTTTCAATAAACCTCAAAGGGTGTATTATGGTTACCTGGACCGTTAAAAACCTATTTATTCATTCCTGGAATACCTTTTATAAAATCTATTCTACAATTTTAGTATAAAATTCCCTTCTCAACAAAATAATTTTTTCCTCTTAGCGAAAAATATCCATTCACCGGAAGTGAAGAGGAGAGCAACTTAGATCAAGTGTGATTCCACCTTTAAACGCAAATTCCCACTTGAGAGGAATTTCTTGTAACAAAAATTAAAAGAAAACTATTTTGCATTATGCACGTGAATATACCTTGAATTAGAACCTCTGCTTAAAGAAAAAAAAAAACCGTCAAGACTGGAATGCCTGATAGAAACTGTCGTTGCATAGGAAAGACATCCTGCGTCACCTCCAGCAGAAGAGGTGGGCTAATATTATAGAGGGAAAACTTTACCCTCGAAAGTTTAACCTCTCCAGAAAAATCACCTTCCTTTGATGGGTAAATAAATATAAAACAAAAAAAACTTTTAGGATAGCTAGCATTTTTCACTGAAGTGATACATCTTTAAAGAAAATAAAAGAGCGTCATGTATAACCCTCTGGCAAAGTAAAGCCGTTACAATGTAAATGACCCATTAAAATCAAGCGCACTAATTCTTGGTAATAATTTAAAGTCAAATGGACTTTATCATGATAAGTGTATCTACCTTGATCAGGAATCGAACTTATGTCTTTTTTGGGTCGGAAAGTGGGGGTCTGTGACTTAATGCACTCAGTCTTCAAGGCTGGTTATGCAAAGTGAGTTTGATAAGAATGAAGTGACAAGAACATATAAGCATAGGTTAAAGATGATTAGGTGGGAAAAATAGATGACAGGTTTATAGGAACAGCAGAGAGAGAATTTTTATGTAAAGGTGGGTGTGAAGAGGTAATATAAACAATGCGTAATGGGAGGAGGAAATGTGTGGTTTAATACAGGGGGAAAATGATTATCTGAGCCGACATTGTCTGTCAAAGGAGAAAATATCATGGTCAGAATATCATGAGTAGTCAAGACAAAGGGCAAAAGGAAAAAGACTGAGGAAAATAAAAATAGAAAGAAGGCGAGAAAAAAAACTGGGAGAGTAAGAAGTTGTTCTGTACGAATGTAAATGCAGAAAAATAAGATAATGAACAAATAAATGGATCTCAAAATAAAAGATGCCAAAAGAGAGGTGCAGTCTGAAGCAAATGCAGACCCTGGTTGCTGGAGTATATATTTTGAAGATCTGCTGAATTTGGAAGATAGAAGAGAGACAGAGGTGAATGACAGGAGAGTGAAAGGTTTGTACAAATTCGAAAATATTTGTGGAAGTCACAGTTACAGAAATAAGAAAGGCGAATAGAAGACAAAACCATAGAAAAGCACACTATGAGTTGATAGGATTATAAGCGAGATGCTGTGGTACGGAGTATTATTGCGACTGTGTGAATGACTAACCAGGGATTGCAAAATAAGCCTGAATGATGGAAAAGTCCTAAAGGGACAGGTAAAATGAATAATTCTCCCAAGTGTGGATACAATTTTTGTCATGAAACAATCGTGTAGGAAGTTTAGAAGTAAAGGGAAAAGGCTGAATGTGGCTCAGACAAACCGATGAAACTTATGACAAAATGAATAGAGATGCAAAGGATACTATTCAAGATGTTAGCTTAGTGTTGAAAGCAATCAGAAGATTTCACGATGAAAGCGAATCATGAGTAGAATATGCAAATAAGAAAGTGACTGGTTTGGTATTTGGTGTATGAGTGTGTCTGGGACAGGGGTAGGTTGTATTTTAGTGACTATTTATTATCTTTAGAGAAAATAAATTAGATAAGCAGAAAATTGTGTGACAAAAATGCATTATGAATAATTTTAAATGGAGTCTGCAGGTGGTACAGTAATAATTTGGAATAGTGAAAAGAAACAGTTAAAATTTACAAGTGTTTCTATGAAAAAAATAAGTGAAAAAGAAATGGAAACAAGTTTCTGGTTTTATTCAAGACAGGAACAAGTAACGTTAATTACTGTCAACCCATTTAGCTGCGACTATTCCCATACATGTATATTTTTTGCTTGTCAGAGAATTCTGGGGTGAAATGCAAATTTTCTAAACAGCCATTTTATAATTGTCTCTTTTATAGCCCATGATGGAAATGCAGTTATAAACGGTGTAGCACGTGAAGGAAAACATTTTTACTCTCGTTATTTCCCAACACTTCATTGGTGTTTTTCCAACCCTTCTATTAACACAGTTCTTCATCAATTTCATGTTTCTTATGTAACACATTAATACAGGTTAAAAGTCAGCGCACAGCAGTAAATAATAAATTGCATCTTTACGTTTTCCACACGCAATATCAAATTAGTGGTCAGCCACTCATGTGTACGTATATATATATGCACGTACACATATATGAGTGGCTGGCTACTAATCTGAAATTATGTGCGTATATCTGTATATGTGTATATATATACAGTATATATATATATATATATATATATATATATATATATATATATATATATATATATATATATATATATATATATATATATATACCTACATGTACGAAGACAAAAAGCGATTTAAAAATTCACATAAAATTAAAAATATATTTCACAACGGCATAGAATAAGCCGCATGTATAGCCGTTTATATATTTTTCGCGGCTAACAGATAATATATGGGTAATCAATTTCACGTTTGACTGTCACGTTAATCTTGAATCTAGAAAATGCATAATATTCTTGACATGCTTTAAATAGCGTGTAACTGAAAAATAATTTTAGCATTCGCTTCAGTTTTAAGGGGATAGGCACACAATCCTACATAAACTTGGCTCCTGAAAACATACCTAACTGTTTATGTTTGACTGTATACGCCTAAAACTAAAAGTAATTTTGAAAATTTTTTTCAGTAACATTTACCTTTTTCTTTTACCGGTAAGTGTCAACAAACTGCTGTAAGGAGGATTTATTCAGAAATGTTATGCAGATTATTTCCTCTCTCTCTCTCTCTCTGAACTGCAAAAATCGTTGTTTTATGCCAAATTATCATCGCGTTTTTTCCAAGTGGTAATGAGGTTTGTTTTCTTGGAACAAACTTCATTTGATTTTACATTTACGCAACCATGCATTTCTCACTGATGAAAACGACATTATGATTCTCATACACACACACACATATATATATAATGTATACATACAAATATACACATATATATACACATACATATATAGAAATATATACTGTATATATATATATATATATATATATATATATATATATACTGTATGTATATATATATATATATATATATATATATATATATATATATACATATAATATATATATATATATATATATATATATATATATATATATATATATATATATATATATATATATATATATATATATATATATATATATATATAATCCTCATTGCGTTGCTCTTTCTGTCGTCCTTCCCAACGAATAAATTTTTTTTTTTAATTAATGAATTTCCTAACTACATTTAGTGATAATGCTGATGGATTTAAAACTTTTGGTGTCACTATTATAAATTAAAGTCACCGACAATTAGTTTGGCACATACCTGTATAGCGTGGAGACCACAGTGACGTCAGAATTTCCATGATATCGATATGTGGATCATATAGAACGAGCCTGTTGTCGTGCGCTATGCTCTCCGGAACCCGGGGCTGCTGTCTCCCCTATCTACCCCGTCCCCACCCGGGTCAGGCAAACAAGTTTGCAGGAGGACAGTGGATGTCTCCCTACACCCCCGTTCCCCTACCTACCCCGCCCCCACCCGGGGCGGACAAACCGGCTTGCAGGGGGTGAGTGGCTGTGTCATGTCTCACTTACTGTCAGCCGGGAGAGGACAAACAAGATCCACTCGGACTTTATTATTATAGATACTGTCACCCGGGAGAGGACAAACAAGATCCACTCGGACTTTATTATTATAGATAGACAGATAACTTGACATTATCAACAAAATCCACAAGATCATCCTTAATATCTACATTGCTACACTGTCACTTTAATACATATATTTGATATGTGCAAATTTTAACTTTGATACAACCAGTATGGTCTTCTCTAATCACTTTATCAATTTCCTTATCTAACCTAGTGAATATTATCCGTACAACAGACACAAGGGTCATTTAATCATTTAAGTCTGGCCTAATTATCTCTATAGTGATTCCATTCTAACATGGCGCTTTCCATCTCCTAAGCTTCATAATTTAGAGATTCAGTTTCAAACCGGTGAATTCATTCACTGGTACGTTCTGATCTTCTAAGCTCCTGTTATATCAATTGGAAAAGAAAAGGAACCATAAAAAACAGCAGCAAAACACAAGAAAATGTAACTGACAACGAGAATAATTAAAGTGCTTATAAAACAGCAGAAAAAGACAGACAGTGTCAGAAAACAGAAGAGAAGTACATTGGAAAATAATGAATAAATTCAGGAAACAAAAATTAGCAAGCAAATAAAGACACAACCGCAGAAGCACAAACAATAGCTTAAAAATAAGAGGGAGAAATGCCAGGGATGGCGCACGTCCCTTAAAAATTACAAACGAAACCTCACGAGCAGGAAAAGAGCTGGGAGACCCAAAAGGGACGGACGAAAAAGGGAAGGACAAAGCCGCCGCGTGTTTCCTCCTAAAAGTCTCTTCCATCAGAATCTCCTCTGATGTTGAAATATTTGTTGGGTTCAGCCTTGTCCACGAAAGAAAAATCTGGGTCACTCTGGTCGAGGGGAAGGGAGATGGGACGTCACAGAACTAGTGATTTATATCGAGAGAGAAACCGATCATCCCTTCTGGAATTAAAATATGAATAAAAACGGGGAGTCTTCGACTATGAAGGGATTAGGAAGGTCCTTTTTAGCAGGATGAAGCGGATATGTCACGGATCATTTCTGCAGACATGAAAAATAAGTAAATAAAACAAGCTTATTCTTCTCTAGGCATTATATCAATTTCTTTATCCAACCTGTTAGGAATGAGCATACTGAATATTTTCACTACAACCGACGCAGTTATCATTTAACAAAATATCACTTAATCATTTAGTTCTCAGCTAATTATTTCTAATGACGCTTTCCATCTCCTAAGTTTCATAATTATAGATTCCATTCCAAAACCGCGTATTCATTCACTGATCCACTCAGGTTCCCTTCAGCGTCTGTTATATAAATTGCAACAGAATATGAACCAGAAAAAAAGGAACAAAAATCAGGGAAACGTAATTGAGAATGAGAACAATGACAGTGCTTATACAAATAGGGGAAATAGAATTTGTTAGAGCAAACAGAAGAGCAGTACAGTGGAAGTTGACTGATAAATTCAGTACACAAAAATGAGCAAGCAGATAAATAAAAATACATCCCAGCACAAACAACAGCTGAAAAACAAGACAGAGAAATGCCAGGGATGGAACACGTCCCTTAAAATTACAAACGAAACCTCACGAGCAGGAAAAAAATTGTAAGACCCAAAAGGGACGGACGAGAAAGGAAAGGACAAAGCCGCCATGTGTTTCCTACTAAAAGTCTCTTCCATCAAAATCTCCTCTGATGTAGAAATATTTGTTGGGTTCAACCTTTGCCACGAAGGAAAAAAAAAATTGGGTCAGTCTAGTCGAGGGGAAGGGAGATGGGACGTCAGACAACTGGTGATTTACGTCAACAAACAGATTATCTTTTCTCGAATTAAAATACGAATAAAAAATGTGGCGTATTTGACTATGAGCGGATTAGGAGGGCCATTTTTCAGCAGGATGAAACGGACATTCACGAATAATTTCCGTAGACATGAACAATATGTACTGTATACAAGTCAGCGGAATTCACAAACTATATACACGTAAGTATAACACGTCAATTTACAGATCACTACCTATCTTCCTACTTACTCATCTATATTTACACATACACACACACCTATATAATATACACACACACACACACATATATATATGTGTGTGTGTGTATACACACATACACACACATATACAGTATATATACATATGTATATATATATATATATATATATATATATATATATATATATATATTATATATATATATAATACACGGTTTCCTTAACTTAAACAAGAACAAATTAATATTCGTCACCACTTTCAAACGTTCACCTGCTGAACTGTGTATGAACTTAAAGTTTTCACAAAACAGCCACTGCATACACTTGCAACAAAAGGTTCATCAACAGCCAGTCTCGCGTAGCAGATCGCTCCCAATCGGTCTCGACCACTCATAATTCTTCGTTAATTTTGAAGCTCTGTTTTTATTCCTATATGTAGTCATTAATATTTTTTTCTGCAAAGGATCACGGATTCACTGTAGAATTTGTATTGCCCTGATGACAGCAATAAGTTATGGGTGAAACAGTTGTCGACGGAAGGTAATAGATGGAACATCATAGCAACAATTTTCATCTTTTCAGTCAGAGTGTTCGCCTTGAGGATATGTTTGTGCAAGGGAAATTGGAGAAGAGTTCTACAATAAGACAGTCACGAGAGCATGAACATCCATTAAGAATTTCCTACGAGAAAACTATGCTCTTATATATATATATATATATATATATATATATATATATATATATATATATATATATATATATATATATATATATATATATATATAATATATACACATATATGTATATAAATAAATATATATAGTATACGTATATATATATATATATATATATATATATATATATATATATATATATATATATATATATATATATAAATTATATATATGGGCATAGCCTCTCTCATAGGTAGTTATAAATGGATTTTCTACATACATACGTACACACACACACATATATATATATATATATATATATAGCATATTATGTATAAACACATATATAATAAAATCTCTCTCTCTCTCTCTCTCTCTCTCTCTCTCTCCTAACAAATCAAATTCTGACTCCATCGGGACCCATTCCCTGGAAGGTAAATGAAGTTTTGAACGAATCATTCGACGACGCTGTCCCCGTCCTGAAATATTTCATTCCAGAGTTAAAAAGAAAATATAAACGCAACTAGAAAAAAACGTGTGCCTGAAAATTTACCATACCCCACTACGTTTGGACGTTTAAAAACAATCTATTTTCTTTTAGATTTACGTAAGACTTAGAAACTGGAAGCAGCACGTTGTTTTAACTTTACAAATGAAGTGCGGAAATTCTACTTGCCCTCTGTTAATTTAACTGAAACAGACATATTCGCACATACATATGTCTGAACACAAATCTACATATAATTATCTATACATGGGTGGAGGTCGAGACCACATAGAATCAAATGCCCTTACTCATTCACGCCCTTCAAAAACAACCACAAAGTTTTGTGAAAATAAAAGAACAGAAACAAGACACTGGAATCCAACACCAAATGAACCCACAAACACATACCTGTGCTCTCGGAACTGCCATCTAAAATCGATGAAATGCAAATGAAACAGAGCGAGAAAGAGGCGGCAGTGGTGCAATAATAAAAACGAAATTGTGGCCATTAAATGCAGACCCTCTAAGAAAAGACAAACGTACCTGATTTGGAAGACAGAAACACTGAATATCGAATAAAAAACATAACTATTATTTCATGTGACTAAAGTGTTAACAAATGAAAATTAATTAGTCCAAAACGAAAAAAATCAATCATAGCGCGCCCCCCTCCACCTTATGGAATAAAAAAACTTATTATCTATTATATATCAACATTAATGTAAAACAAAATTAACAGTAAAATTCCACGCCACCCGGTGACTCTAATGCAGCGTAAAAATTGCAATAAATATCAGAACAGTAGCTTAGATTTCAAAGGTATATAATTTTATTGTCTATGTGATGCATTGTCTGTTCGAATAACGGTGCATACTTTCCTAGCAAACGTCATGAGAGAGGAATATAGCCTGTCTTTTGCATGATGACTTAACTATGGTACTACTACTTTTACTTAAAAATAATGACACATCAACCCGTTCTCAAAGTTTCAAATTTGGAATAAAAAATAACTACAAAAAAACATTTCCATCATAAAACTAAATGTGAAATGACGCTTAACTTCAATCATCACATCACCCCATGAAGAAGCAAAATGAGAAAAAAAATTAAGTTTAGTTCTCCTCTTTTATTTGGAACGAGGTAAAAACTGCTTCTCAACCCCCCCCTCTAATAATGACTGTATGAATATCTGTATAAATGTTAAGGAAAATTATATAAAGTCAAGCAGATTAGTTTTGTAACTGAAATAACCACGTAATTAGATCTTCGTACTTCTATTCAGTTCATCGTATCCAACGAGTAATGTGACATTTTGTAAAGTAAAATAAAAATAACCATGTAAATGTTAAAACGCGACTTTTGCAATAGAACGCATGTTAGGACGAAGTGAAACGAGCCACTATAAAACAAGGGGAAGCCAAACGCCCCAATTTGCTGAATGTCCCTCACTTACAATTGTTCCATTTAACCAACATCGGACATTTCACGCCTACCATTCACACTGAAGCGTGACCAACATCAACAAAACAGGATGAAGAGAAACTATTACTATACATACTAATAAACTTCTGTCACCTGGGCACACACAGATTATATACATGCATGCATAATATACATACATATGTATATATATACTTATGTGCATATACATTTATATAGACGCACCACACACATACATATATATATATATATATATATATATATATATATATATATATATATATATATATATATATATGTATATGTATATCCCACACAAACACATATATGTGTGTGTAAATGATGTCTCACTGATGAAACCTCGTTGCAGAAACCTTACACAACATTAGCTGTTTCATAGACCTAACCCAAAGGCTTATCCATGCTACACCATTCACTGCTTTCCCTCATGCGCTTTCATGCTTTTGAATATTACAGCCGTTCCTTTATTTTCTGATGCACCATTGTATTTTACATATATATATATATATATATATATATTATATATATATATACATATATATAGTTATATATAAATATATATATATATGTATGTATGTATGTATATATATATATGTATATACATATATTCATGAAGTTGCCTTGTAATATGCATATCCTCCCATAATTTTGATATATTTACTCTAGTATTTATCATGTATTATGTGTAATGATACTGACTGTTGAAATATCGTATGTAGTGTAATATCAGATTTCAAAAGAATTAATGCTTTAGATAACTTAACAGCGTAATTTAGAATTAATGATACATTTTTAATAGTAACGTATGTGTGTCTTAGCGAAGGGTTTGTTTCACTTCAGCTGTCATCGCAAAAGATAAAGCGCTGACAGGTCGAGTTAACAATTGCTGATTTGTACTGGAAACCAACTTGAGTTTTTTGTTTTGGTTTCAAAACATGCCAGTCATAATTAGCCAGTTTTGATCATATTATGATTTCTGTGAAAGCTTTGTCTCATGCGAGAAGAAGACAAGTAATTTCAAAATGTTACATACATGGCTCTGGTCACGTATGCCCTTTTGAGAGTAAGAAGCACATGGCAGTTGCATCATGTTTCATAAGATTGCAGTTCAAAGCGTATTGCTTCCTTCTAGAACTTTTGTGTCTCATACCCAAAATGACGTGATGACTGTTTTAATTTCCTACTGGACTCCTCAGATTTTTTCATTCTAATTTCAGAGACCGTTCAGTTTGGTTCCCTCTCTCTCTCTCTCTGTTTTCTTCAAAACAGAGTAATTATTAACGTAAAATATTTGTGGTCACTAGTGTTAATCTTAGCTTTTGAGATCTGAGTGTAGGAAAAGTGTAAAAATTTGGTGGTAATGGAGCCTGATAAAAAGTGTGTATTGTGAACCAAAAGATCCTGCATATCCTGTGATTTTACAAATGTTTTCACAAGCTTGTGTAAGGTAAAGTGAATTTTACTTATTATTACCATGGTATAATAAGGTATATTGAGAGAAATTTTGCCTACATGAAATTATTATTGATAAATCTTTTGTGTATTTTTGTGTGTTCTTGTATGTGCAATCTCTTTATTTTTCACATTTATGTTTGTGATTTAACATTTATTTACTTAGCATTTTAAATATTTCCTAATGATTCAACATTGCATACTTGATTTGATTTTCATTTATAAGGATTTTCTTTTCAAATCTTGAATAATTCTTGATAGCTTAAATTTTACTTGATTAATTTAATTTCTTGATAAATTAAAGTTCTGTGATTTAATTTTGCTTAATAATTTAATTCAAGAATTAATTAAATTTTGTGTTGTTTTCAAGCAGTAGTAAATTTTTAGATTGTGAATTCTAATGATAAATTTTGAATTTAAAAATTAATTTTTGCATTTAAAATTAAAAAAAACAGTGTTTCATTTATTGACCATCAGTGAATAGGATTAATTGTGTGTGCATAAGGCAAAGCAATAAACATGTTTTGTTCCTTTAGTTTTGCTGAGGTCAATTAAGACCAGGGAAACAATTGAAGTTGTTTGATGGAGTGATGCCCTTTTACTCTAGTATATTTCTTGTTCAATTGTTGATACCTCACACTAGTCTTGATAAACTTAGTTTGATTTTTCATGTGATTATTGAACTTTTTAAGGGATCACTGATACCTTTAGAGTACTCAGTCGTAATTCTTATTGTCATGAGAGCGAGGTAAATTTTTGAATTCTGTGATTAGTTGTGTAATAACCAGGTACTTAGTATGCATTGTGACAACATATATATATGTGCGTGTGTGTGGAGAGAGAGAGAGAGAGAGAGAGAGAGAGAGAGAGAGAGAGAGAGAGAGAGAGAGAGAGAGAGAGATAGGCAAACTGAAATTTTCAGAATATTCAGATAAGATTTCTTACAGAGAATAGCAACAATACATCAATGAACTGTATAATCATTCATCACTTAATGAATGACGAAAATAATCACTCATGACTGATGCATTATTTAAATTTTTCCCAAAGCCAACAGCTGTCATCACGCCCAAACCCACATAAATACCATAACTCTGCACTTCATCGCTAACATGCACAAAGAAACATTCTGTTCTCCGTCCTGGCAATAATGCTGCATAAAGAAACGATTTTTCCTTGATTTATCATCTGCAAGGTATACGCTCGCCTTTCTGGGGAATCCTATATGCTATAATAAAACACAGCTCCACTGCTCACATTTTATCATTTTATCCTTCGATAACGATAGACACTGAGCCTTAATAATATCATAATGCTCTATGAGAATTACCCTTTGACCTTTAGAGCCCATCAGAGGGCTTTCCAGAGGGAGAACTCGGTGGCTGTACCCCAGTGTCCACTAGCTCTTAATTACTTAAGCAGACTGAAGAATCTTCCATTTAAGAAACTGCTCATATTCTACAACTTGCATTTAATCAAGGATTAGAAGGAAGGAAGCGGGAAATTTTACTTTCTGAATGGAGAATGTGTTTTTATATCGATGTTTGTATGTCTGTATGTTTTCAGGTCTCCAGTAATTATAAGTTGATCCTATAGAAATTTCTGTTAAGGCTGGCCCCGATACTGACCAGTTCATTAAATTACACCATTAATATTTTGTTACTTTTTTTTAATCATTAGACTTTCTAGAGGCTTTTCTCTCTTTACACAGATTAATCCAATGATGTTCCGGACCCAGATCAGGCGACTAGATAACTTAGCCATATTAAGGAACTAACTTTTATTTCTTGCCTTTGTTGAAGGTAGATCAGATTCTTTGGGAAAATGCCTTCTGGATACTACGAATACCAGAGATCTGCTTTCCAAGTCATATACAGTATATATATATATATATATATATATATATATATATATATATATATATATATATATATATATATATAAGAACCTGTATCTTACGTAAAACCATATTCAAGAAACTTAATAAATATTGCGAAACTCTCTAATATGCGAACGACAACGTTTGCTCAAGTGAAATGTCAGATCCAGCGAAAGGCAGAAATATATTCGCTATTAAGCCTTCTTCATTGTGTACTTAGCTGCGTTCTAGGTAAAGGGGGAAATCAGTCAGACCATAATAATTTACGACGAGTTCTAGCCATTACGTAGCATTAATGTTTTACGAAATACATCTGATTTATTTTCACCACAAATAAGAATTCCTTCAATAGCAAACCTTGTAGTCACGTAACAGCCGTCACGCCACTTCTTCTTACATCTACTCTGTAGAAATCGATAACCTTGGATAACGAAATTCATGACTGTTTCTTTCT
The DNA here is from genome assembly GCF_040412425.1 of Macrobrachium rosenbergii. Lineage (NCBI taxonomy): Eukaryota > Metazoa > Arthropoda > Malacostraca > Decapoda > Palaemonidae > Macrobrachium > Macrobrachium rosenbergii. The sequence continues at coordinate 40,367,365 of NC_089765.1, read as the reverse complement.
TTCTTTCTGCTGCTAGACCTTGAAATTCTCTTCACGTTTCTCCGTTTCATGGCACTTACAACGTTTCTTCCTTAGAAGGCAGATATGTCATTCACTTTCTTTTACAGTTATGGACCCATTTTCTTTCTTCCTTTTCGCTTTAATTGTGTTTTCGGGACTGGGCTAGAAAACGGATCTAGGTTGCATGCTCAGTGGATTTTTGTCCTCAAATAAAATAAATTAATAAACTGATCCATGACGAAATTGAAGTCAAAGTCAGTAAGTCTACAAATAACATTAAGTTTTCCTTATCTTGGGTCCAGGCATTTATTTGTATCGCAGAATGTCTGATTTAAGGTTTAAAGAGCTCCCGGCCATCCCAGGCGCTGTCTGTCGATCCCATAAATCTGGAAAGATAAGGCACAGAAAACAAACAGCTACATTTGACGTTTATTGCCACTGCAGAACTCGATCTGACGTCTCTCTAGCTGAAAATTGCTTACGGAAACAGAGACAAAAATCTCTCTCCGCGATCGACGAGAGAGAGAGAGAGAGAGAGAGAGAGAGAGAGAGAGAGAGAGAGAGAGAGAGAGAGAGAGAGAGAGAAAGGGATGAATTCGTTCTGACTGGCAATTGAAACTTACAAAACGGGAGAAGAATGAGGTTTTGAAATCTCCACTAAAGAAAAGGTTTTGTATCTTCCAACAAAACATATCTCGGACGGCAAGAGGTATTGTATAGTATATTCTCATGGGAATAAAAGGCCACTAGAATGAAAGAAAGAAAAAAGTAAAGAAAGCGGATACATCTGTGTTTTTTATGGGGCTTATATGTGTATTGAGTGTTAACGAGTTAAATTTTAACACATACATATATATAGTGTATATATATTATATTATATATATTACATATATGTGAGTGTATGTGTGCGTGTGTCATTAAGCTTTTAGTTCTGCTTTCTTATGAGATATGACTACATGTGACAGCTTTAAATGAGCTCTGTAACTAAACGAAGTTTCCTATCTTCACGAAATGAAATCCTATTCTCATTGCTTAAATTTTTAAAATTTATGCTATAAACGGTAAGCAAGGGAAGAGTCCCCACTCTTATTAAATAGGAGGCTTCTGAAATGTTTATCGAGTCTCCGGCTGGCCAATGAAGAATTAGAGGAATTTATTTCTAGCGATAGAAATTCATTTCTCGCTATAATGTGGTTCGGATTCCACAATAAGCTGTAGGTCCCGTTGCTAGGTAACCAATTGGTTCTTAGCCACGTAAATAGGTCTAATCCTTCGGGCCAGCCCTAAGAGAGCCGTTAAACAGCTCAGTGGTCTGGTTAAACTAAGGTATCCTTAACTTTTCTGGAATGTTTATATTCTCGTGTATTATATTTAAGATGAGATGTATAAAACTAAGACACTCAGCTGTTTCCAGTAATATACTGAACACTACAACAGTATTAATATTTAGTGAAAAGATGTCCTTCAGATTCTTCATATTTTTAATGTGAACTGCTGCAGGTAGTTTTTCTCCTTAACTACACGGGATTTAAAATTGGGTTTCCGATACATACGGCCACCTGCCCTTCCCGTGAAACTCTCTCAACCAGGTCAGTGAAGTTATATGATCCTGGGATTATAGTCTTTTCACTGAACCGGATCCAGCAATTTCACGGTTTGGATACAAGCTTCTATGGTCATAAAGCTTCGTTTTTATGAAAATACAACAGCCCGTAATAAACTTGACTGTAATCGGTTTAAAGTTTTCATTTTTAATATGTAACCATAAAGAATGATTTTTTTTAGTTGCATTATTAACAGCAAAAGTTTTCATCTGCTATTTTGTTGTTGTTGCTGTTGTAGAGTTTTCATTTTATATACTTTTTTTTTACCTGCAGAATTAAAAAGCAAAAGTTTTTTTTTTTGTTTTTTTAGTTATAGAATTAACTGGCAAAAAGTTCAAAATTTTTTGTTTTTTAGTTGTAGAATAAACAAGCAAAACTTTCAGTTTTTATGTTTTTTTAGTCGTAGAATTAACAGGCAAAAGTTTCAATTTTTTTTAGAATTATTTTTAGTTGTAGAATAAACAAGCAAAAGTTTCAGTTTTTTATGTTTTTTTTTAGTTGTAGAGTTAACAGGTAAAAGTTTCATTTTTTTTAGAATTATTTTTAGTTGTACAACTAATACGCAAAAGTTTCAATTTTTTTGTACTTATTTTAGTTGTTGAATGAACAGGCAAAGTTTCAAATTTTATTTTTTTTGATAACGTGCCACGGTCCATTTCTATTCCATTCCATTCCTAGCCTCCGTTCCATGTGGAAGGGAAAAATCGATTGTCAATAAAGATAAACCGGTTCGAGACATTTCACTCTTTGCATATTGATGTCCTACGACGATCCTTCCACTTTAAGCCAGCCTTAATTAGTATTCTCAAAAACAAACCCTTCCGTGGAGGGTGTTTGTGCGTTCCTGAAATTCCTGTTCCAATTGGCCATTTGTATGATTCCATTTACTCTTTACGTGTTATAAATATTGAAATATTTTTCAGATGCTTACCCATTGCAATAAAAATTAAATACTGTCCATCAATTATTCAAAAACTAGATAAAATATTCGTATATCAATACGTAAATTGTTTCGTTTTTTTAACGTAAAAGAAGTTTTTAAATACTGCACGCATTCATACGTTCATAAATATACACATACACGCCACGTGCAGCGCAACACGTTAAATATGTGATCCTAGCGGCTCACAGTAAGAATCGAGATCGATCTCACACGGTTAAAAGGATTGGCCCAATTTCTTGAAAAATCCACTGGGCCCCATTGACCAAAGCAGAGTATCTTGTGGTCAGTTAACTGTGGTAAGTCATCACCGGTGTAGAGAAGGGCACAGGGTTAACATAAATTATATATATAAGACTTGTTGACAGCCGGGGGAAAATGCATACATTTGAAATAGAGGAAGGGAGGACAATGGTGGGATGAGGAATGAAAGGCTTAGTGAAGGAAAAGAAATTATTCGGGTGCAACTGAATGCCACAAGAAAAGCATGACTACAAGTATACAGGAGGATGGTAAGGATAATCAAGAAAAGAGTGAATGAAAAAGATGGCAAGTTATAAAAATATAGGTACTACAGAAAAATAATACAGAGACAAAGATTAATGGACAGTGGAGTAAGATGCGCGAATGGAGAGATACTGTCTCATGTGAATGCAATATGTACTAAACTGATGCAAGGACTATTTTGAGATGTGGCAGACGGAATTACAAGTAAGAAGCTGTCGTTCAGTGCTGAAAGCGTGAATAAGTGGCTGACCAGGGTTGTAAGGCACATCTGGATAAAGGAAATGATTCACAGGTAAAGGTAACATAACGTTACTTGGTAAACCAAGGAAGGTGTACGGGAATGTATAAAGGTATGTTAGTAGTACGGCTCTTGTATAGACATGCAATTCAAATGAAAGAAAGAAAAGGGTACAAAAGTTGAAATTAAGTCCGTGCTTCACGTACAAGTATATGGTATAATACTTACAAGGTTCAGAAATATAAGAACATATTTCATTTCAGTGGTGATAAGGTTACCACAGATGAAAGCATGGATCAGCAGTGCTTCTGAGATGGTTTAGTCGTGTGGAAAGAATGGGAACCAACAGGTTGGTGAAAAGTGTATTTGGGAAGTAGTAGAAGGGAGGAGAAGAAAACGTAAAAAGTATTCAACAGATGGCATGAAAGATGTAATAGAAAGGAAGTGATTTAACATTTAAAATTTAGGTAAATTGCGCAGTGTTTGAAATGAGCGCGACGCGCTACTGAAGATCTTTCTGAGTAGGTGTATTAACCGGCTAAAATTGTGGAAATGTTCTGAACAGGATTCAACCACGATTCTGCAGTCAGTGCATGAATATGGAAGCAACCAGTTTGTTGTTTTTCAATAGGAGCCACTTCCTCTCGGGGAAAGCGGAGTAATTTTGAATATTTTATACACACATATATATATATATATATATATATATATATATATATATATATATATATATATATATATATATATATGCATATATATACATACATATATGTATATAAACACACACACACACATATACATATATGTATATATAAGGTTGAACACATCAAAAGAGATAAATATCACTCCTCAATAACTGCACAAACGTAAAACAAATAACAGGAGTGCCAGAACCCTTGGAGGCGATGGCAAGTCTTCGGAAGGTCTAGAAACCCAATTTCGCTTTAATAGGGTGATTCTGTTCCAAGGGCGACAAGGGATGAAAAATATATTCTTGGAGTCCTAATAGAGTTTCTCTCTCTTTTTCTTTCTTTCTTTTCCATCTGGTTTATTATTAGATTTTTAATGGGGAGCTGTGGGACCTCGTGGATTCAACCAGAAATGCAAGGATAGATGTGTGAATGTGCTGAGAAATATAAAATTATTTTTCTAATGGTCTGACTAAATCTAGCCATAATATTCTTCACGGATATCATGAATAAACCCTCCCCTCCAGTAAGTATGCATACATATATATATATACTCGTGTATATATATATATATATATATATATATATATATATATATATATATATATATGAAGGTTTACCTACAGAGGAGAAAATGAAAAACTAAGCACCAGAGTACTTTCGTGTAATTGTGTGTAACAATTGCAGGAAAGTATCCAATACATACTTTGTCACTTCTCTTCTTTGGTGAACCTGCATATATATATATATATATATATATATATATATATATATATATATATATATATATATATATATATATATATATATATATATATATATATATATATATATATATATATATATTCTTCTGTATTTATAAAAATTCGTCTCTCTGTCCATCAGCTATGGAGTAGAATTAATGGAACGTCTGGAAGAGACGCCATGAAGGGGAGTGAACTTATGTAAGAAACACCCAATAACACCTGATTTGGGGGAAACAATACCGATCTCTTAGCCCCACCATCGGATGTTTTTCGGGGGGGCTAGATAGTCGTTAAGTACAAATGGGCGAATTAGGGATGTAAGTGGGCTGCTCTCCTTACCTTTAAGAGTCTTAGCCATAAGATCTATTTCCCTTCGAACTTTGTACTGGTGGAAATTGCGATTCAGATCGACCGATGTCCTGTGCCCAATGCCGCAAACAAAAATATGAGATGCTTCGCGCCCACACAGACCTCAGAGCACTCCATTCCACTCAAGGGGCCAGTTCCACGCATCGCGAGTGCGGTCCCATTCCTTTGTATGCTGGCGCTGTGAACTTCTGAGGCCAAGATTCGTCTTCTGCAAGCGAGCTCCATGCACAGATGCAATTAGAACCTGTTATCCAGCACCTCAGGCAGTCTGTTTCCCTGCCATGTGATCCAAAAACCTAGCATAGACGTCTAACTGCCATCCTGCCACGTGCAAGAATCTTCTGATTAGCAGTCCAGGGCACTGAACGGTCTCCCCCTTGATAACTCCAGTTGCGTTAACAACCAAATTAATTTAACCAGTAGCAACCTTCACATTCATTTGCGTGTTAAACTATTTCAGGGCCATAGCCTTTTCAGATTCAGCAATTTGCTACACATTGCCTAATTTTATTGCACATTGTATAAGCTTGTTTGCTGCTCAGTCAGCCTTTTCATATTAATTTCCTGATTGCTTCATTTGTAAATAAATTCAATTTAAAGTAAATAACTGGTTAATTTTCCCCCATGGCACCCTCCAATTCTCTGTTTACTTAGATGTGATATCAAGGTAAATCAGTTTATTCATTCCATTTATCGCTTACATTCTGAGTGCTTTGTGTTGGCTTTCAAGGCAGTTAATTCAAATAATCAGTTCCATTCTTCCAACCAGCCCCAGAATGTAACAATATATATATATATATATATTTATATATATATATATATATATATATATATATATATATATATATATATATACATATATATATATATATATATATATATATGTATTTACTTGTTCATTTTATATATTTCGTTAGTATTTTTGCTGAAGATTTATTATGACAATTCATTTTATTGTATATATATATATATATATATATATATATATATATATATATATATATATATATATATATATATATATATATATATATATATATATATATATATATATATATATATATATATATATATATATATAGTTACAGAATGAGTCCGCATCAGAGACGAAAAGGAAAACAAGGGATAGAGAATTAATGCTTTTGTTTAGTGAAACCAAGCCCTGAAATTGTATTTACTTTAAAATGTGACACTCAGATTCGCAAACGTGTGTCCATGTGCCTGGGATTACCCGATCTAATTACACTTTCATTTCCTTCACCTTTAATCTTGAAAGCTCTCCGCAAACTCTTCTGTTTCCCGATGCACTTAAATCCTACCAGTTGAGGAAATAGGTATTCACTAAACAAAAGCATTAATTCTCTATCCCTTGTTTTCCTTTTCGTCTCAGTCTCTCGAGAACAGACAAAAAAAAAAAAAACTTCCAAAGTTCATTTTGTAGAAGCCCCATGTTCTTTAGCGTCACCAAACCTTAATTTTGGATATTTAAAATAACAGAGAGAGAGAGAGAGAGAGAGAATGGCAATCACGAAAATGGGAATAGCAATTTCTTATGATTAATTTGAAAAATGGTCTCACTGTCATTTGTCTAAACTTCGACTAAACTTAAATTTTATGATAAGAGGTTTTTTATTTCTCTCTTCCTTTCCTCTTCGACAATTCAAGCGACGTGAAACCAAGAGCGGTCGGAACGCTAATGCAGTTTTAAATTAATTATTGTACCTTGCGAATATCCTTCAAAACAATAAGATATTATAACACTGAGAAGCCAAAACTTCAAAATGAGAATTGCTGACTTGGAAACAAAACGTACCTTACCAAGGTCGGCTATCTAGTCATGCTTTCACCGCTGCAACACATTATCCATCTTGTGATCTCATCAACACCTAGGGTCTTTCCTCATTCATGCAGTGACATAAAGAAAAATTAAATAGGGAAGCATGAGAGAAAGAATAAAGACAGGAGAGACAGAGAGAGAAAGAATAAAGAGAGAGAGATAGAAAGAATAAAGAGAGAGAAAGAATAAAAAGAGAGAGAGAGAGAGAGAGAGAGAGAGAGAGAGAGAGAGAGAGAGAGAGAGAGAGAGAGAGAGAGAGAGAACAACAATTACGCCTTGGTTGTTATGCACTGCGAGGCTAGAAATGTTAAGTAAGCTAAAAAGCAGGAAACTGTCTTATACGAACTCAAAACAATGAGCGAGTGTATCACGCCCAGGGCCATAAAACCGATCGTAAAATCTGGAACCTGTGCCCTCGCGATTCAGCTGACCAAGGATTACTTAGCACCTCGTCAGAAGTTAACATTCCAGCCATATCTATAATCCCGCCTTCAATAGGAGGCGTTCACATGAATTTCCATGAAAAGGGGCTGGACAAAATGAAGTAGTTCACCATTTCTCCAATCAAACATTCTAGGGAGGTGTCATTTACACCCCCTCCTGAGGTCATTTTCAATCAAATCCTCTAAGGAGAGATTTTAACAACACCCACAACTGTCCTTCCCAATCAAGCTGTTCGAGGGGAGGCCTTACAGATAAAATCTTCCAATGAGGAACTTCAAAGGAGGAGATGGAAGATAGCAAGAAGAACCAGGGGTTCCAGAGAAGCCAGAAGCCAGAGAAGATTAATTCAAGTCACTAGTCACCAATACAAGAAGACGCAGTTCTTCTCCTTGCTCTCATGGTCCCAGCCAGACTCTGACCGCTGGCTACTTAACCAGACATAAACTGAACTTTGACTAGCAAGAGTGGTTTCAAGATAGTAAACTGTAACCGTAATTGTACATGTGTATGTACTTAACTTTCATCATTAATGTAAGAAGCTACGCATTTCGTCTCCATTACGCCTTTCTGAGAGATATAATTACATTTAATATAATTCCCTTCGAAATAACAAACTCGTGAGCTGCTGACTACGGAGGAGACGCTGTGGACGACTACTTCATCGACTTAGAAGAAAGACGCAGGTAAGAAGGGAACAATAATATGTCACACAAGTTATGAAAATAAATTTGTGCACGACATAAATTTGGTGGCAGTGCTATAGGTTCCAAAAGGCGAGACGAAACAAACAAACATTAACAGAAATATCAGTGCAATTACTTAAGTTACAGTGAAACGAAAATCTACAAAACAAACTTAGATTTTACGACGGCAAGCAAAACTTATATGAAGAAATAAAATCCTGCAATAAAGCGTCAAACAGAAGTGAACATAAACAGTAATGGTGCACAACGGAGAAGCAAAACACATAGAACCATTAACCACAACAAAGTGAGCCAGCACATCGTCGAGCAACAACAGGCAGCGAGTGTGTTTAACAAACTATCGCCACGAGTGTAACAGAAACAACGCAGAGTGTGTTTCAACGAAGCTCCGAAGGCGACAACAACAGAAGAACAACTTATCGACTACGAAAGAATTCCGTAATAACAACAACCTGTAAGTTATCGAGAAAGTGAGATTTACTGTTCTCTCTCTTTAAATGTGTAAAGAAGTGAAGAATTTTTAAATTTATAACAGAGTAAAGATTATTTAACCTCTCTTTATCAAATTGAAAATTAAGGAAACTCTCTCTAGTGAATTAAAAAATTTTTTATAAGTGTAATTACCATTATTACTCTCTCTATGATAATTATTTGTTTAGTAAATAATTTAGAAAGGGAATTCTTATTTTTCTCACTCAGATGGTGATAAATAATTTGAGTAATTATATGCAAATTTGTGTACTCATTGTGATGGATATTTTCTTTTTTTGATGATATGATTCCCAATTTCACATAAGATTTTTTTTTTGTGTATTTGAATGATTACTTTTGAAGGATTTATTTTACTTGTGCACTTGAACTCAATTTAAGAATTTAATTTTTTTTACTGTTATATTTTGATAGTTTCTTTTATTTTATGGTACTGTGTGCATAGTGTAACATTTTTTATATAGACATATGAAGTGGTGTACTCAATTTGAATAATTTTTTTGTAAAATGCAAAGAGTCTTTGACGAATTACTGAACACAGTTAGCCATTCACTGTACAATTTAAGACCGTCGACACTCAGATGTAGCCGAATTCCAAGACTAATTTCCCACTCAACTTTAGTGCAAAGAAATACTAACAATAATAACACAACTAACCAGAACCAAAATAGTGTTAATAATTCTAATAATACTAACAGTAATAATAATAGTAACAATACTAATAATACTTGCACCTTCCAATATCGCAATATGAATCAAGCAGCTGTAATAACAACAGCCACACACTTCTGTGGGCAGGTGGATGATTCAAATCCTGACAAAAGTCGACTCGAATCTTATACAGTAAATCATTGGCTCTCAGATGCAGATAGTCGCATATCTTCAGGGGGAATAACTGATGAAAGAGCTAAAATAAATGAAGCCTTGATTCTCGTAAGTTCAGAACATGGTGACGCCCACAAAACTCTGAATTCTATGAGTTTTAGCAAACTTAATAACTATGCAGAATTCAAAGAAATTTGTTTATCACTATGGGAACCAGTAAATAAGACTGACAGTTTATATAACATAACCAGATTCCTTAACCCGCAATATGAAACAATAGCTAATCTGTATGCAAGTGTTGAGAATGCAATAGATAAAATAACAGAAGATTTAAAGAAAACAGGCATCACCATAGGAGATAAGACACAGTTTGGTGATAATGACAATAATTTAGTTGATCCAAAGAAAGACAGCCTTCAAACACTGAAAACCATGAGAAAAGATATACAAAAGAAAGAGATAAATCTCTCCAAGGAATTCGTAGGAATAACAGAAGCACAAAATGAAAGGAAAGGCAGAAATAATAATGCTACCTTTAAAATGAATAATAAGATCTATGATAGTTCCAGACAAGTAGGGAATAGACCAACTACCTTTTAAGGAAGACATAATCAAACAAAGATTTCTAGGGTTGTTAACCATTTCGTTTTTTTTTCAGGAAACTTTTTTTTCGTGTTTTTTGTTTTTTTTCTTTTCCCCCAATTTTTCATGTTCTGGACCTTTCTGGTAATTCTGTTAATACTTAATATGGACATATGATATTTATTAAGACTTCCACCTTCCTTCTAGATTAGAGGAATCATTAAAATAAAGATATTAAGGGTAAAAATGCTTCTTTAATTGATAATTAGAACCTGAGATATATGAAGTATTACTAAGAATTTCAAACTACAGTCTCAAATTACAATGGTATTTTTGCTAGCTATTTGAGTATGATATTTGCTTTCCTTTATTGCTGAATTTTGATGAAAAACTTTTTTTGAGATCAAAATGAAACAATGAAATAATGAAATTAAACAAAGAAAATTTAAATAAAAATCTTGAAGTTACAGCACAAAGATATAAGTTTTATAGATATAATGTGACCATTATAACATAGCCTATAGGGCCTAACATAAAATGATAATTTTTGTCATTCAATGAAATCTGAACATGAAGCATTTAAAATAAAGATATCCAATAAAAGTTTTCCTAAAGCTTTGAAATGGATGTCATTTATAACAAGCTATAAAGAACAAAAGCAAGACCTTCATTAGAAAAGCCATGAAAAGAAATACATATAATACATTTCTACAGAAAAAGAAACACTCAACTGAAAATGCTCTTTCCATTCCAGAATACTGATAACTTTTTCAATTATTGACAAAAGAAATGCATCTCTTTTCACAAAACTTAAAAGAAAGGTACAGACAGTTTACATTGAAACAAAAGATTAACTTGGCCCAAAATTATTGATGAAATCTCAAAAAGGTTAAACTTTTAGTCTGAAATGAGGAGTGATCTAGTTCGGAACCTAAATCTTCTTCCGAGTCTTCTGAAGAATAATCCTGGAGTGAAGATTTATCCTTTAAGCTTGATGCAGAGGAGCATCTTGATGATGATGGCTTTTCAAAATCTATAAAGAAATGAAGTTTTCATCTAATGTCAAATGATAATAAGTTTGGCAGCCCTATCTGTTGATTTTCAGAGGAAAAATGAATGAATTCAACCGAGGCACTGGTTGGGGGCAAATTTAATATTCAGTAGCCACTTTTGATAATTCCACCATGAGGAGGGCTACACTGGTCCACACTTTGCCAGATGAAGGGTTTACTAAATTGTTTTTTCCTTTGCCCCTAAATCAGCTATTTCTCCAGAAACCTTTTTCTCATCTAAACTTGGCAAATCGCATCAACTGCCTCTTCATCACTTATGGATAATATAATGGATAATATATGGATAATATAAGCACAAAATGTGAAGAAGCAACAAATGTAAAAAATGCAGAAAAAAAAAACTTGTTTTTTCAGAAGAAAAATAAGGTTTTCGAAAAAAACACGCTTGTTTTTTTTCGTTCCACAACCCTAGGTCCTCCCAAACCTTATAAATATGGTCAATACTCAAACACAAATAATTCAACCCAAGTGAACTATTCCGCTCAAGGAGCGAGACCAAAGACAGCCTGTGAAAACTGCGGGTATACAAATCATTCTACAAACGAGTGCAGAAGGCCTAGGATCTGCACGATTTGCAAGAAAGTAGGACATTTAACCAGGAATTGCTGGTTTGGGAACAAAGAAGCAAATAAAGAAGTAGTTGAATTAAGCAGCAATCGCCCAACGTCAAATAAGTCTTCAAGTCAATGACAATTTATCCCTACACATAAGACAGCAAGAAAGTCCCTTCAAGAAGATAATATAAAAACAGAAGAATTAGCAAAAAGGGGAAGTGAAGGTTCATCCACATTTTCCTATTTGCAGAGTAAAGAAGTAGTATTTTCCATGAGAGAAGAAGAAATAACCAGAAAGGATTTACCTATCATTAAAGTTCCCATAAATGGAAAGATATGTACTGTACTTATGGATTCAGGTAGTACTGTAAACATAATAGATAAACACACTTTAATCAGATACTTAGGCGTTGAAGAAACGCTAATTCAGGGTCAAAGCAGAATAATAAAAGGAGTAGCGGGTAAACAGATTAAAAGTTTAGGAAATGTGAACTTAGAAATAGACATTTCGTCACATAAATCTGTTGAAAGTTTTATAGTTCTAGAAGACAGATTTTTCCCCGCACAAGTATTGTTCTCATTTAATCTAATGAAGAGATGTGGAATCATCCTGGACTGCAGAGAAGGAAGGATTAGCCTGAAACAGGATAATCAAAGGAGCGTATGCTTTACGCTTGAAGAAGAAAAGTTTCACCCAAATCTGATCAATTTGTCTGAGACGGCTTCGACAAGAGAGAAAGACATACATAAAATAAATTACCATCAAGAGAACAATCAAGATAAAATGGAAAAAGATAGAAAAGAGGAATTCCCACAATTGCAGAATAGAGAATCAAGAAGATGTGCACATCAAGAAAATATATACTCCAAAGAAAGAAATGACCCAGATACAAATAATGGTGATCACCGAGATTCTGAATATAACGAAAAACAAGGCGCCTATACTGATAAATATACAGAGATAAATACTGATAGCTATAGCAATGTAGTAATAAGTTGTGATAATGAAAGGAAATTACTAAATGAAGTATTGTTATTAAATAAAATAAATAAAGCAGATATAAATAATGTAATAGCAGTAACTGAAGAAACTAGTGAATATACAGAACATTGTTACTTTGCAGATATAAAAGATGAAGAAATATGTTGCGTAAGCACTGCTGATGATAATAAAGTACAGTTCATACTTAATAGACAAGTAATTTTGCATCCAAAGTGTTTAACAAAAATACATTTAAGGGGAAAAGAAGAGATAGAAGTTAAAGACGTTCTGTTATTAAATGAAGAATTGCCAGATTTTGTCAGAATGGATAATTCATTGGTCCACATGAAGGGTAATACTTGTGAAGTTTATGTCCAAAACTACTCAGATAACAAACTAACACTATATGCAGGCATTGTCTTTTGCAAAGGAATACCTATTAACAACCCTTTACTAACACTAGAAGAAAAAGCATTTTTTCTGTAACTGGTCAAAAGTCTGAATTAAGCAAAGAGATGAATAAAACAGATTTCCCAGAAAACAAAAATAAATTAATTCAGGTATTAGAAAAATACAGAGATGTAATAGCTATAGAAGGAGATAAATTAGGCAGAACAAATGTCCTACAACATAGAATTTTGTTAGATGATGGAGCAAACCATTCTTTATTCCTAATTACAGATTACCAATAAGCCAAAGACCCATAGTTGATAATTTGATAGAAGAAATGAAGAAAGATGGGGTAGTCATTCCTTCCAAATCTCCATATAATTCTCCATTGCTACTTGTTCCAAAGAAAGATGGAAATTGGAGACTTGTGATAGATTATAGAAAGTTAAATTCCAACACCATCCCAGATAGAATGCCAATGCCAGTAATTCAAGATATGTTAGCTCAATTAGGAGGTGCAAAAATATTTTCATCCTTAGATTTGCTGAGTGGATATTGGCAAGTACCTTTAGACGAAGAGTCGAAACCATACACAGCCTTCAGCACACATAAAGAACACTTACAATTTGAAGTCATGCCATTTGGACTCACTTCGGCTCCTTTAACTTTTGTTAGATTAATGTTACAAATTCTTGGAGACATAGAAAATGTTGCAGTTTACCTAGATGACGTTATCATTTTTAGTAAAGATTTAGAAAGTCACCTCAAAACTTTAGAAATAGTCCTAGAAAGATTAAGAACAGCAGGACTAAAAATCAAATTAAAGAAATGTCAATTCTTAATGAAATCTTTGGAATACTTAGGTCATGTAATTAGTGAAGATGGACTATGCATGCAAGCAGGCAAGATAAAGGCAATAGTTGAATATCCAGCTCCCACACATTTGAAAGCATTGAGACGATTCCTAGGAATGGTAGGTTACTATAGACCTTTTATTAAGGGTTTTGCTACGATAGCCAAACCATTAACAGAATTAACAAAGAAGGATGTCAAATATGAATGGAATAAAGAGCAAGAGACAGCCTTCCAAACGCTAAAGAGTAAAATGACAAGGAATCCTGTATTAGTCTACCCAGATTTCTCCAAAGACTTTTACTTAGCCTGTGATGCCTCAAGTACAGGGCTAGGAGCTGTATTACTACAAAAAGACAAAACTAGAATGAGGGCAGTATATTATGCCAGTAGAGTCTTAAACCCAGCAGAAAGAAATTATAGTACTACAGAAAGGGAATGTTTAGCATTATACTGGGGATTAAAGAAATTTAGGCACATACTTCTAGGTCATAAAGTCAATGTACTTACTGATCACAAACCCATTTGTGATTTGTTTAAAAAGAGAACTTTTACAAAAACATGAAGTTCAATAGATGGTTCATTAGTGTGTTAGAATTTGCTCCAGAATTCAGATATATCCCAGGGAAATTTAATACACTAGCAGATGCATTATCCAGATCCCAAGAAGAAACAGAGAAATGCATTACCACTAATACCTTTTGTTTTAGCTGTCAAGTAGTAGACTTAGACTTAGAAAGAGTAAAAATACAACAAGGAAATGATGCAGAAATCAGACAGATAATAGGACAGTTAATGACAGATGAATCTTTAAAACCTGATTTTGTAGTAATAAATGGATTATTGTACAAAAAGCCAACAGAGAAGAATGATTATTCTCGTCTATACATCCCAAAAACACTAATCAGAGAAGTTTTAGAACTAACATACTCATATAAGTTAGCAGGACATCCAGGAATTGAAAAGACAAGCAGAATCATAACCAGAAATTATTTTTGGCCACATTGTAGTGAAGATGCCAAGAATTTGTACAAAATTGTATAGTTTGTAATAGAAATAAGGGTAACGTAAATCCAAAGGCTCCGCTTGAAAAACATCCATCAGCACTAAATCCATTTCAGTTAGTTACCATGGATTTTTAGGTCCATTTCCTACCACTATTAGAGGGAATAAACAGATACTAGTCTTTCTAGACTATCTAACAAGATATGTAGAAATTGTACCAGTAAGAAATAGAGATGCAATTACAGTAGCAGAAGCTCTTAAATCTAGAATTATCACGAGTCATTCATGTCCGCAAGTTCTTCTTTCTGATAACACGGCTGAATTTACCAAAGAGCTTTTAAGAAAATTCTGTGAATTTTACGAGATAAATAAATGTCAAATAACAGCATATAAACCAAGGTCAAATGGAGCAGTAGAAAGAACAAATCGTAAAATAAAGGATATCCTGAAAACTGTAGTTAAACCTAATACAGAAGACTGGGATTTAGCTTTGGGAGACGTGCAGTGTGCTATAAACAATACTGTAAATGAGACAATAGGAGAATCACCACACTACTTATTGTATGAATATCAGAAAAGATTACCTAATACCTTACTAGATGATGCAACACCACCAAGACATACTTATAATTATGATAACTATATTGCATGGGAAACTAGACGTACTTATGAAACGATCAAACAAACGAGGACTAGACTTAACGAATGTCACAAAATTCATGCCAAGTATTATGATAAAAATACGACTAAACCAGACATTATAGTAGGTACTCAGGTATATGTTCAAAATCATATTCCAGAAGGTCCTAATGTAAAGGTTTCTCCTAAATTTCATGGTCCTTACAGAGTATTAGAAGTGTTAAAATTAAATAAGCTTAGAATTATTAATGAGAATGATCTAAAGGAAAGGGTAGTTCATTGGAATCATGTGAAGGTAATAAAAGCAGACGCTTGGTCCACTAAAACGTTAGAAGTATTGAAGGAAGAACAAATAAACAAAAGATATGAGTTAAGAAAAAAGATAACCTTATGTAAAGTGTTGGACTGAACATATCATATGTATAATGTATTTATAGAAACTAAAAATACCTCTTGTATACAAATTATCTGATAAGGATTATTCTTACAGATACAAACATGCGGCTCATCTTAATAATCGTAATACTCCAATTCGTGTCTACAGAAGTAGTCATCCAACACTAATCACTCCTAAGGAATTAGAAGATATAGTTAATTTTTATTTGGTAGAGGGGCATTATACCCCTATGGTAAAAGATGTTCTAATGGACTATAATCTCATAACTACAAAAAAGCTATTCATAAAGAACTAAATATGATAGAAAACATAATGAGTTATTAAAGGAAATCAACACTAATCACTAAAACAAAAAAAAATAAGGCAATTTTTTTTCAAGGGCAATTTTCGGCAAACGATACCATTTTAGAAGATAGAATAATTAATTTTATTTTATGGTAAAATATATTATAATGTATGTTTACCATTTAATCAGAAAGATACAGATGTACTGATGTCTATACATCCTTTCCCCATATTGATAAAAGAAAATGTAATCATTTCAAACATCAACATCCATTTTGCATTAGAAGAACATGGATTAATGATCTTATTTATTACTGATGCCCAATTAAGGGATTGCATAATTTTAAAGAAAAAAGAATACATTTGTAACCATGATCACCTTTACGAAACTACTAATGCCTATCCTTGTGTTCAAGAAATAATTGACAACAAAATTCAAGAAAAAGAGTTATGTACGAGTTTATCCAAACACAGATTTGTTTCCATCCTAGTAGAACAGTCAATTTTTGTGTTTTCACTAGATACTGTAACAGCCATAATCAACTGCCATAATCTAAGTACAGAAGTTAGTTTCAAGAATGTCCATGCTTTTGATAAGGCTTGCAAGTTAGTAATACCAAACCAGTTGTACTATGAACCTCATATTTTCATTGAGTTTAATTTTAAAAAAATATCCCATACATGAACTATTCTAAGAATATCAAAGAGTTTCACTTGTCTAAGTTAGAATTAAAACAGCTGAATGAATTACCATTGGTAGATGAGTTTTTCTACTACAAAGAAAAAGTTTCACCAATTTTGTCTCTGTTCAATTTAATCATCATTTTACTTGTAATTGTGGTATTTCCAATTTTAATCAAACGTGTAGTAATTTCAAATATTGAAAAGATTATAAAAGAAATTAAAAGGGCAAAGGAAGAAGAATAATGTTCTTATAGACATGATTTACAACCAAATTCTTTATATATTATTGATTTTTTATTATATATTCACTATTGTAGTTAACCATTTTACAATGTGGTAATTCATTGTGTATGAATATTTCTTTTAAGTAATGATTCGTTGTATAATGTAAGAATTTTCTACAAAATATTACTGATCTATTATTTTATCATTATTGCATTAACATGAATTATTCAGTATTTTATATGTGTGTATTTATATTATGGGCAACCATATAAATAATCTGTTTTGTATGTGAATCTACAACTATCCAATTAAACTCTATTTTTATTGTCACATTGAGGACAGTGTGAGATAGCGGGACCGAGTGATATGAAGTGATACAAAGAAAAATTAAATAGGGAAGCATAAGAGAAAGAATAAAGACAAGAGAGAGAGAGAGAGAGAGAGAGAGAGAGAGAGAGAGAACAACAAATAAGCCTTGGTTGTTATGCATTGCGAGGCTAGAAATGTCAAGTAAGCTAAAAAGCAGGAAACCGTCTTATACAAGCTCAAAACAGTGAGTGAGTGTATCGCACCCAGGGCCATAAAACCGATCGTAAAATCTGGAACCTGTGCCCTCGTGATTCAGCTGACCAAGGATTACTTAGCACCTCGTCAGAAGTTAACATTCCAGCCATATCTATAATCCTGCCTTCAATAGGAGGTGTTCACATGAATTTCCATGAAAAGGGGCTGGACAAAGTGAAATAGTTCACCATTTCTCCAATTAGACATTCTAGGGGGTGCTAGTAACACCCCCTCCTGAGGTCATTTCCAATCAAATCCTCTAAGGGGAGATTTTAACAACACCCACAACTGTCCTTCCCAATCAAGCTGTTCGAGGGGAGACCTTACAGATAAAATCTTCCAATGAGGAACTTCAAGGGAGGAGATGGAAGATAGCAAGAAGAACCAGCTGGGAACATTAACAAAGTGCAACAGCTGGTGCGGAGTGATCGCAGATTGACTGTGCATATGACAGCTGAGGAGCGCAGCCTGAACAAGGAGCCAGTGAGGACCACCTTGGTGCAGAAGCTGGGAATGCGGAAGATATGCACCAAGATGGTGCCCAAGCTTTTGTCGGACGAACAGAAGGAGCACCGGTTCAATGTTTGTCGAGACTTGCAGGAGTTGACTGGGGACAATCCAGAGTTCTTTGGCCGGGTCATCACAGGAGACGAAACCTGGGTCTTCCAGTATGACCCAGAAACCGAGAGACAGAGCCTGCAGTGGAAGACCCCAACTTCACCCAGACCCAAGAAGGCTTGCATGTCCAAATCAAAGATCAAGGTCATGCTGATCGCATTCTTCGACCAGAAGGGAGCGGTCCATCATGAGTTCATACCTCAGGGTCAGACAGTCAACTAGTACTTATACCAGCAGGTCCTCAATCGCCTCCATGACAGGGTGCAGCACAGCAAGTGGGCTCTGTGGAGAGACAATTAATCGCTGCTTCGCTACGATAATGCGCCTGCACACACCATGCTCAGTGCAAGGCAGTTCTTGGCCAACAAATAGATTGCAGTTCTCGACCACCCTCCTTATTCCCTAGGTCTCACTACGTGCGACTTCTGGCTCTTCTCCAGGCTGAAGACTGTGCACAAAGGAACCCATTTCGTCTCTGTAGAAGAGATCAAGGCTATTGTAACGAGAGAGCTAAGGGGCGTCAAGGAGGAGGACTTTGCCGAGTGCTTCTGTGGGTGGCAGACGCTAATGCAGAAGTGCATTAACTCTGGGGGAGGATTACTTTGAAGGGGACAATGCGTAATTTCTCTGTAGATTTTGTAATAAAACTGTTTTGAGATAAGTCTCATTTCTTTATTGTCACACCTCATATATATATATATATATATATATATATATTAAAAGGACCTCATTCAAACTGGATGGTACCTAACGGAGTTTTTTTTTTTTTTTTAGATACCATCCAGTTTGAATGAGGTCCTTTTAGTAATTCTACTAATGCACAGAACAATTGTGTATGTGATAAAGTTAATATATATATATACATATATATATATATATAATATATATATATATATATATATATATATATATATATATATATATATATATATATATATATATATATATATATATATAGAACAGTAGAGGTCATGGCTCCCTAATGCATCAAAATTCACAGTATCAGTGTTCCAGTTCAATAGCTATAATGCAATCTATCACAGTATGTAACAGAGAGTGATAAAAATATTTCAGCTTCGTTGAATATTGGACACAGTACGGATCACATATTTCGCGATTAATTAGAGGCTGATAAATTTTCCGGTCCTTGTCAGCATTCCAAAAATTCCATGAATATTGTGTCATGATTAATCTTTATCTTTTACAATGGAGCTAACTAATATATTCTGAACTGATAGTAAATCCCTAGATAAAGTTATAAAGGAGGAAGGAAAACATACATTTTCAGGAAAAAAAAAAAGAAAATCAAAGGAGAGGAAAAGAAATGATGAAGACGGGAATAACACTTACAGGGCAATGATTGATTTCCTTCGCTGAATGAGAGTCGCATCAACAAGTTGATGGACGCCGAATTGATCGAAAATGAAAGGGACGAGCTGAAGGGGCGAGAAGGAAATACTTACCACGAGTTCTCTCTGATAATCTTATATATATATATATATATATATATATATATATATATATATATATATATACATATACACATATATATATATATATGTATATATATATTATATATATGATTATATAAATATACAGTATATACACACACAAGCACACACACACACACACACACACACACACACACATATATATATATATATATATATATATATATATATATATATATATATATATATATATATATATATATACTTCTTTCTGTGCATCTTTTCCCACTTCTATGTGGGGTCGATGTTTCTAACAGCTTTCTTCCGCCTGGCTCAACACATCGTGCTCTGACAACTGTTGACAACTGTTTGTCTCCCAGATCTTCCTTTACAATGTCCATCCACCTTCGCTTCGATCCTCCTCTTGCTCTCCCACCAGGCACCTCCATCTGCATCACTCTCCTTCCCACGTCTCATCCCTTCTCATTACATGGCCATACCACTACAGTCTTCTTTCTTGGACCTTCTTTGATAGCTCTACAACTCTTGTTCTTTCATTCTAAATCCCGTCCAGTTTTGTCACTCCACACATCCATCTAAGCATTTTCCTCTCTACCGCATCCAATCTCTTCTCTTGCACTCCCTTTACCGGCCACGTTTCAGCGCCATATATCAAAGCTGGTCTCACTACTGTCTTATACATTCTTCCTTTAACCTTTAAGTTGACTCCGCGGTCACACGAGACACCTGACATCTTTCTCCAATTTTTCCATCCAGCCTGCACTCTGTTATTTCTACATTCAAATTTGCATCACCAGCTACTGTTGAACCAAGATACCTACATTTTTCTACTCAGTTCAACCTTGTCCCTTCCATACTAATCTCGAAGTATTGATCTTCATATATATATATATATATATATATATATATATATATATATATATATATATATATATATATATATATATATATATATATATATATATATATATATATATATATAATCAGAAAGCTACAAACGTCCTTTAATATCCAATTCGCTCTACCTCGGAAATAATATATTTTCATATATGTTACCGAAGGGGAATTTTTTAGTTGATAATAAGTCCACCGTCCCGTGGGGTCGAACCAGCGACGGACGAGGAATCAGGACTACAGTGACGCACTAACGCAGTCGGCCGACTGCGTTAGTGCGTCACTGTAGTCCTGATTCCTCGTCCGTCGCTATTGACCCCACGGGACGGTGGACTTATTATCAACTAAAAATTCCCCTTCGGTAACATATATGAAAATATATTATTTCGAGGTAGAGCGAATTGATATTAAAGGACGTTTGTAGCTTTCTGATTGTATATGAATCACGGTGATGTGATAAATAGTCATATATATATATATATATATATATATATATATATATATATATATATATATATATATATATAGTACTGTATATAGCATATGTGTGTGTATATGTTGTATTATATATACAACTTTTAAAAATTTGTTGACACAACTTTGACGTACAAAAATATAATAAAAATGCATAAATAAGAAAGGAACAACGAGTGAAGAAATTATTAACAGTCAGTTATATATATGTGGTATGTGTATGTATATATATAATATATATATATATATATATATATATATATATATATATATATATATATATATATATATATATATATATATACTGTACATACACCCACACATATATATATATCCATGTATGTATGGTATCACACTTAATATCTTTCCACCTGCAAATCCCAAAGGCTTCTGATATTAGTGAAGGGATTACGACTGGCTTTTCATGAAAAAGTCCCGACACACTCTGCATGCAAATCAGTCCTAAAGGATTGCAACTCGGACGATAATACCCGTGATGCGATTTTTTTGTCTATAATGAAAACGAAAAATTAAAGAGTAAGTGAATAATTAACCTCGTGCAGTGAATGAATGAATGAATGAATAAATTTGCCTCACATACAGATCCCTGAATAAGAGATACTGATATTTAACATAAAAAAGTCCAAAAGCAATCTCTTTCAAGTCCTGAAGCATTTTTCAATACATTTGGTTTTCTTTCAGATTAAAATCCAAAGAGAATTCTCTTTTAATATCGTTCGGGTTTTATTTCACAGAAAGGCCGCTTTTAAAGATACCATTCACAAGCAAAAATTTCACTTTGCCTTCTGAGTGCGGTCTCCAGTTATGAGAGATGGGCAAACCAGTGTACAAATCTGACATGTAATGTTTCATGAAGACAGTTTTGAATGAAGATATATTTCCGATACTGAGTTATCAAAAATTATTATTTCGCAAAAAATATGCTTCTGACACTTAATTAAAACGAGGAAGTGCCATAAAGTAAGGAGGCGCGAAGGGAAAATATCTGACGCAAGACCACTTTCTATATCTATCTCGTGTTCAGGAAAAATTTGGCTTCATGAAACAGAGAAGTGGAATTTATAACAAAATGTTCCTTTCAACGACAATATCAAAACCACGGCAAGGACACAACACTATTTTGACTAATACTGCTCTCTAATCACCACCTTTGACACTTCACTCAAAATATTGTTTAACTATGGACTCGAGAACTGAATGTGAGAGAAAAATCACCTAACAAGCATTTCTCTCTCTCTCTCTCTCTCTCTCTCTCTCTCTCTCTCTCTCTCTCTCTCTCTCTCTCTCTCTCTCTCACACACACACAGTTATGTAAACACTAAACAATGGTTAAGAAACTACAAATTTACCTGAAGTACAAGACAATAGGTAACAGTGGAAGAGGAGACATCAAGAACTTCACTTGACACCCACATCGTAGCAGCCATCCCCTTTAAAAAATAAATAAAATTAATAAATAATAAAAAAAATTAATACAATAGATAAATAATAAAGCTCCACCTCATTTCCAATCTCCACAGCCAACAACAGGAAGAGGGAAAGGAGATAAAAATTCAGTAAGCATCCTCTATGGGTTTAAGGACGTATTCCAATATGGCCCCTCTTCCTTTTGGGACTCGATAAACTTCTCCCCGACAGAAAAATGTTCCCAAAAGTGCGACCTTGGCAGGAGAAGACATTCAGTTTTGGCTGTCGAGGATAAAATGTTTCACTCACTCCATTTCAATAGATGATGTAAACGGAATCGGTTCTTGCCTTCGACTTCTCTGAGGGGACCTGAGATGGTTTCTGTATTCAAGACCGATGGACGAATGGGAGACGAAATGATGAACCTGAAATTTATTTAGAACGAA